>NC_067486.1:82165229-82442729 GCF_947179515.1 Apodemus sylvaticus | reverse complement strand
TACAGTTACATAGACTACAGAAGAAGGTAGACATATTGGAAAGACAGAAATGAAGCATTGTGTCATATCCAGCAAAAGCAAAGCAGTATCGAAGCACTGAAGAAAACACTTAGTACTACTAAAGTAAGCCATTCAGTGGCCTCATATGAAAGCATGCGTCTTTTATTAGTAATACCCAAGTAGAATATCTAATGATTAAAAAAAGCCTCATGACCAATAACATAAAAGAGTTGTGAATACCTGGAAATAATAGTACCAAGAAATACATGACATCTGACTTAAACTACAGACGTACTCAAAAATGATTACAGTGCTGGGCTTTAACTCAGGGTCTTGCATATTGGACAAGCACCCTGCCCTTGACCTACAACTCCAGCTGTCCTTTTTGTCTCCTCTTTTTAGAAAGTGAGTCTTGCTCTGATTGCCTAGACCCAAGTCCTGCTTAAGCTCTCTAAACAGTTGAGTAGGAAAACAGGTATATATATCATTACCACAAACTTTCTTTTAAATATGAGGCAAACTGTTACTACGTAGTTCATGGTGATGTGGAACTTATATCCCCAAGGCCGGACTCAAGTTCTTGAACCTCCTGCCATAGCTTCCTGAATATTGGTTTTATAGGCATGAACCTTTATGCCTGGCTTCACAATCTTTTTTGAGAGGTACATAATTCATTAAATAAGATTTATTATTTATTATCAACTTAATTACTCATCAGTGTAACAGTTACTTATGTTCTCTTCCAGGCCCAGTGCTCCCTTCAGTGAGTGCTTGTGAAAAGGACAGATCTCGCTAGACCTAGCAGCATAGAACTGGGACTGGCTTCTTAGGAGGCTGAGGCATGACACAGGATGGTCAAATTTCAGGTCTAGTCTAGGTAGTTTAGTGAGACCCTGTCTCAAAAAGAGGGGTAGGGATGTAACTCACTGGTTATGTGGTATGTGGTTCTAGATTTAATGGTCATGTAGGAAAAAAATTAAAAAGGATGGACAGGATGCTAGTAAGAGATGTGATGAGCACCAGGTGAGGAACCATGGAAGTAATTGGCAAGTCTAGGAAACAGTGAGGAGAGGGAGAATGCTATTCTGAGCATCTTACAGTTTGGTGACCTGTAAGGAGAGAGGAGAAAGGACACATTGTAAGCTTTGGATAAAACAGCACTGAAGAACACTATACTGTATTGAAGAACTTTGTGTATTTCATCAATGGAATCTCTTCACTTGTCCCATAGTAACCATTAAGCCGTTTATGAAGTTATTGAAAGCCACAATAGATACAGTATACACCCAAGTACATAGGAGATAAACACTAGATAATTAAGATAGAAGTGAATATTTATCAGCTCTCTAGCCAAGGTGACATTTTCAAGGTTAGCAGGTATTGCGTTTAGCTTTGCTTGCAAGAATAGAAGAAATTACGATGGGTGGTAACAGTCTCCTTTGTTAAGCTTCCACATAGTGTGGGAACTGACTAGTTGACATTGATGGATAATATATGACATTATTCTGCAGTTTGCTAAGAAAATCATGTCTGTTTTCTGGGTTCTATTTGACCGCATCAGTTTCTAGACCAGGCTACCTATAAACTCACATAGATCTGCCTCCTCTGCCTCCTGAGTGCTGGGATTAAGGGAGACACTACCATGCCTGACTCCTGACTCCCTCTTTTCTGGTGTGGTCTTGGCATTATAAATTTTGGAGCTTATGTGCCTACTCCTACAGAACTGTAAGCTCTTGTTTTCTTCAAGTAGACACTGAATTTAGTTATGTTAACATCCACTGCTCACAATGATTTCACAGTTGACAGTCCTAAAACATAAGCAAATTAATCTAAAAAGACTACTTTAGATTTCTTTTGACTAGTAATCCAGTTAAAGCTTATATTGAAAATTGTGCCTAATAAACTAGAAGGAAAAATGGTCACTATCCTCATTGCTAATAAGAGAGTTTTAGAGTAAATGTACGTAGAAGTGTAAAGGCACAGAAGTCTTTTTTCCCTTATCTTGAGATAGGGTCTTGATATGTAGCCTAGTCTTGCTGTACCACTATAGAGGGCTCATAGAGGGCTTTGAAAAGTTGTCTACAGAGCCAAGGGTAGTGACAAACGTGTTATCCTAGCAGCATAGTTCAAGACCAGTGTGGGTTACAGAGCAAGGCCCCATCTCAACAAAGCAGTAGAGCTCTAGTAGTTAGTGTTCAGTATTGTTAGGTCTGTTTATAATAGTGAATGGTTTCCATATAGAACATAGAGTAAGACAAAGGAATCTCTGAAGGAGAGTAAGGAACAAATGGTGCTTGCCTTTGCAGGGGTTCAACAGAGAAGGGATGCTCCGGGAAGTTAGTAGTGGTGGGGCAGGCCCCGCGACACTCAGACAGTGCTGTTCCTGTTGCCTGCGCATTCTACTGCATGCTTCCCACTGTCTCACCTAGTGGTGTGAAGGTTCTGGAGAAGGCCCAGCAGGGACTAAGAACAAGATGGCAGGCAGCAGAACATTCTGGAGGCTACAGAAGCAGGAAACCCCAGGTTGTGGTTGTAATACGTGGGCTTGAAATATGTGGGCTTGAAGCCACGTGACCTAGAGATTTCTACAGGCTGTTTCCTCAGTTGCTTTGTAAGCAGCAGGGGGCACTGTGGCCGTTTAGTGCTTGAAATTTAGTGCACACTGGAACATGACAAAATAAAAGCAGCTGTTAAGGGTCTCATGAGTAAAAGCTTCAGAGTCAGTTGACCTGGCCTACAGAAAAGGCTGCTGCTGCGTACCCACCATCACCCAAATGCACACCAGGTAAGAGGTCTTACCATTACCTTGTCTTCTTCTAGATGTGATGGATGTAGCATGGTCTCCTCACGACGCCTGGTTGGCCTCATGCAGCGTGGATAACACTGTCGTCATTTGGAATGCCGTGAAGTTCCCAGGTCTGGGGTTCTCCGTACTGTAACAACCGAAAGCCCTGCTGCCAACAGTACTGCTAGTTAATGTGGAGCCGGGAAGGGGAAGGGGTTGTCTGTCTTTTTAATCTCGGTCACAAAGTTAAGGGGTCAAGGATTTGAGTGTCTTGTTAGCATCCCAGTTTTGCTCTTCCTTATCAATTATATTATTTAAGGTTTAGGAGATTTATGCTAAAGAAAAACTAGCTGAGTGTTTCATAGTTCATGAAGGTGGCATGTGGACAGTTGACACTGAGGGATGTGGCACTTCACATATGTGTTCCTTCTGCCTTTGGGCTCTGGCTTCAGCTCTGTGGCCGTCTCTGAAACCATCCAGCAGGTGTGGGGTACCACAAATGCAGTATTATAAGAGAGTAACTTTTTCTTACATGTTTAAAATTGAGAGATTATTGGTATAGTGTACAGTTAATAACTAGTAAAATATTTGTTATAGCTGGGTGTGGTTGCATTCACCTTTAATCCCAGCATTAAGAAGCAGAGGCAGGTTTATCTCTGGGTTTGAAGCCAGCCTAGTCCACAAAGGGAATTCCAGGACAGCCAGGGGTTCCTATGTGATTCTTGAATCCATTTTTCTCATGGGCTAAAACACATCATTCATTGAGTGGATTTAAGTCATGTTAATTCCTTCTGAAGCTACTACTGACATGTGTGGGGACACTTGTTTCGGCCTTAGGAGGGGCAGTTTTAGAGACCAGTATAGCACTGACTACAGATCTGAATGAGATGTCTTAGTCACATTGTGTCTGCAGCATTGACTTCCAGATAACTCACTTGAAAGACTCCTAAATGTTGGTCTTCTTGAGCTGTGAGCCTCTGGGGGCTGTCTAGGAGGCTTACATCAGATTTGCTGAGGGACCTTCCAGGTTACAAATATCTGAGCCTGCTGCAGATAAGATTTGGGGTCAGAATTAGCAGCTGTGGCTCCAGCTTGTACCCTCATTACTCTTCCTCTGGGTCTTGTGTGGCCCTCACATGTGTTAGCTTATGCTGGCCTGCCCGATGCAGCCATTTCTTCAGTTTGCTTTTGCCTTGGTGGAGGTGCAACACGGGCTCTTCTGCTTGCATTTAGGGGTGGGACTGGTCAAGTTAGACTGCTCAGGTCCTGTCAGGTCCATTCAATCAGCCATCACAACTTATGTTTTCTGTGTGGTGGTTCTTTTCTTTTTATAGATAACACCTGTTCATATTTTACCTTTTTTTTTTCCTTCACAGAGATTCTTGCAACTCTGAGAGGTCATTCTGGCTTAGTGAAAGGTTTGACTTGGGACCCTGTTGGTAAATATATTGCCTCTCAAGCTGATGATCGAAGTTTGAAGGTGTGGAGGACGCTGGACTGGCAGCTAGAGACTAGCATCACCAAACCTTTTGATGAGGTAACTGGCCTCTGCCCCTGCTGTACTTCTTGGACAGAGAGGGAGGGAGCTAGCTATAGCTAGCCGTGTGGCGCATGCAGTTTAGGGCCTCTAGTTTTATGAGTTAGGTGATAAAAATGTCTTCTTTCTGATGAAGTGTTCAATGGCCAGCTTTGAAATGAAAAATATTTTATTATATTTTTATTTTTAGTATTTTAAATTAGCATAGAGTCTTTTAGGGTTCACTATAGCATTTTGAAACAGAATTTATTGTTGTTGATCTTCCTCCTGCTTCATCCCTGAGTTCCATGCCCTCTCTTGTATCCTCTTCTGTGGTAACCTCCTTCCACTTCCCATGGCTTATGCTCTGGTGAGTGCTATACTTCCTTAACTGTTCTTTTCCCATCTTGTGGCCCCTTTCTGCTTTTATGACCTACACACACCCACACATGCACACACCTACATGCCCTAAGCCACGAGGGAACATGTGCAATTTTCTGAGTGTAGCTTACCTTGGTGAGTATAATAATTTCTACATCTAGCAGTTTTCCTGGTAATTTCATAATTTGAGTTTTTTCTCTATGGCTGAATAAAATTCCTCTTTGTGTAAGTCTACCGAACTTTTTATTACCATGTGTTTCCTGGGTATCTGGGGATTAAGTAATTCAGTTGTAATAAATATGGGTGTCTAGGCATCCCTGTGGTAGGGAATAAGCTGGGCACATACTCTGGACCATACCATGTTGTATTTCCTTTTTTTTTTATTGGTTCCGTGTTGTATTTCTTAATGTGCTGATTTCTATACTGGCTGTACTGTTGGCACCCTTACTATCATTCCTTTCCCTTACATCCCTGTCATCATGTGTTACTGCCTCTGATCTTGATTGACGTTTTGACTGGGGTGAGGGAGAATCTCACAGTAGTTTTAATTTGCATTTTACACATGGCTAAGGATAGCAGACACTTTTAAAAGCATAGAAAAGTGTTCTTTTGAGGTCTTTCATTTTGTTAGCCCATTTATTGACAATTTTTCTTTTGGGGGGATTATTTAATTTTCACTGTTCCTTTTAAAAACATTTTTAAAATTTACTCTTGGACAACTCTGTACACATGTATATTTTATTTATATTTACTTCTCTCCTACTTTCTCTGGAAACCTTCCTAAATTCTCTTCCTCTTCCTATTTTTTTGTTTTTTATTTATTTTTATTATTTTATTTTATTTTATTTCATTTTATTTTGTAACCCTGGCTGTCCTGAAACTCAGTCTGTAGATCAGGCCATCCTAGAACTCAGAGATCAACTTGCCTTTGCCTCCTGAGTGCTAGGATTAAAGGTGTGTTCTACCACTGTCTGTCTTTTTCTTTTCTTTTTTAAACAGTAGACCTCTGAGTTAACTTGGGTTATTTACAGGTACGTGGGTGCTGGGTTATTCTCTGACTTCTGGGTACTAGTGGCTATACTCCTGAAGAAAATCGGCTCCCCTCCTCCAGCAACTATTTGCTGATACTTCCCCTACCTTTTTTGCCCACAGCTGTCTGGTGTAGGGGATGTGACTGTCACATCTATCACATCTATGTTGAGGCCTTTACTGCCAGGCATACGGCTTCTGTGAACTGGGTTCCTAGACTGGCTGTAGGAGGCCCTGGGATACTCCCACACAGAGGCGTGAGGAAGTTCTCCCACAGCACTGGGTCTTTCTCTCCTACTCTGGGACCCTGGTCTTGAAGGCTGACCCAAGCTGCTGTTCTTGACTTTGTCTTTGGACCTATTTCTTTCTCTCAGGAGGGATCTATGACGGATACCTGCATCAACCTTTAGGCCAGTATAGGACTAGCACCTTGTGCCTCTTTATAGTATATTAGGACTATATAAATCTCTTCTTCACAGGCGTCCTTAGCACTTAAAAGTGTAGAGACAACATCACGGTAATGATACCTACTGCGCTACAGGCAGGCACATGTTACTGTTTGACTTGTGGGTGGGTGTCTGTAGCACTTTTTTTTTCTTTTTCATTTTTTATTGTAGTGGCTTTTTGGGGATGCTTTGTAGATACTCTCTGCTGGGGCTGATAGGACCTGTACAGAAGCAAATAGATTTGGCTTATGCAGAGCTGGTGCTCTAAAGGAATGGTCTTTGCAGATTCTGTCTTCTAGTGTTTTATGTTCAGTCATGTGGGTAAGTGGGGAGTGGATGATGTCACAGTTTCCATACTCATTTGACAGAAAGCTCTTTCTGGTGTGCCACCTGGAGAGACTATAAAGTTCAGGCAGAAGTGTAGTGCGTGTCCCGTGAACATACATTTGTAAATCACAGTTTGATGGATCCTTGAGGTGATAGTTTTCTTGAACTTCTTTCAAGCTTAGATTTTATTTACAGTGTGGAGGAACGACGCATGTACTCCGGCTTAGTTGGTCACCTGATGGCCATTACTTGGTGTCTGCCCATGCCATGAATAATTCTGGCCCCACTGCTCAGATCATCGAAAGAGAGGGCTGGAAGACCAACATGGACTTCGTAGGTCACCGGAAAGCTGTGACTGTTGTGGTGAGTGCCCCTCACCTCAGAAATTCTAGCTATCAGTACCACCCTGAGCTGTCTGCAGTGGCCTACATGTGTTCTTAAGGCTCAGCTTCCCAAAGGCATCTTTCTAAGACTATGTCTCCTGGAGGCTGAGTGCTGGGCTCCAGGAGTCAGCTCATTATGGTACATCTTTCATTTTAAGCGTGCTCAAAGATTTTAGGGCTATTTTTGTAAAATGGAATATGTATGTAGGATTGTAGATTTGTTAAATTCTAAAATAGTAAATGTCTTTTGGATCAGTCTTAAAATAAGTTAAGACTATTGTAGCTCTGTGCTAGCCTTTATGTCTGCCCATAGGTGCTCCCTTGCCCAGTTCCTGTGAGCAATGAGCATTCTGGGTACCCTTGGAATAGTGTACTTCTTCTTACACCCAGCAGCAGCCTATTCTGAGATACTGTGTGTGCATCCAGTCTTTGTTGTTTTATGGTGTTGGAGCCCAGAGCTTTGTTCATGACAGGCAAGTGCTCTATCACCAAGTTACAGCTAAGCCCGAGTATCTAGAGAGCCATTGCTCATCTTTTAGACGTGAGAGAATGGGCTCCACACTGGGTGACTTTAATTAGAACGTCTTGAGACTGTCCAAGGCAGGCTGTTAAGGAGTTACAAATAACCTCTTAGAATCTGATTTTTTTTTTAAATGTAGAATAACCAAATATAAGAGATTGATGGTTAGGTTGATCGTGAAGAATCATCCAGAACCTGATTGAAATGGACTTTGATTACATGTTTTAAAAGTTGATCATAAACAAGTGTAATACATTGTACCTTAAATTTTTGGGGGGAGTAAAATAAAATACTGCTTCTTTAAAATTGTGTTGGGAGTCCATGTTGGATTTTGTTTGGAAGACACTAGGGCCTTCTTGATATATGTTTGAAGTTACTGATTCATATTTAGTACAGTGTTTTTGTCTCTCCTATGTGGTCCCCAACTGCTCTGTAAGAAAGTAACACTTGTCAGGACCCACAAAACCTGGCAAACCTGTGGTAGCAGAAGGTCAAGTTCAGAGCATACACATTCTCTGCTATCCCAGTGTCTGGTCACTCCCGTCTGCCTCTGGAGGGAAACCTCTGTGTCCATCTGATACCAGGTTCTTAGAAGCTACCCTTTCTTCACTTGTAGATGTACTCCTCTGTGATTCTAAGAGCCCTACTCTCTTGATTCATTTGTGTGCCTAGTCTTTAAAACATCAGTGAGGTACCTCAGGGAATCAGCTCTCCATCAGTAAGACAAACAAATATAGCCAGGGGAGAAAGAATTAAGAGGACCTCCTGCTAGTCTCTTTGGCTTTCCTTATGTGGCAGCTCACTCCAGTCTTTTGGGCTCCAACACCATCTTCTGGCCCTCACAGACACTGCAAGTTGTGCAACAACATACATACAGATAAGATACTCATTTAAAGAAAAATAGGATGCAGTGAGCAGGCTATGGTGTCTGAAGTCCCCTGGCAAGTTCAACTTGTCCTCTGGTCCTAATGCTGCTGACTCTGCCAGGCAAGACTGAACGAAGGCTGGAGAGATGGCTCAGCAGTTAAGAACACTGACTGCTCTTCCAGAGGTCCTGAGTTCAATTCCCAGCAACCAAATGGTGACTCACAACCATCTGTAATGGGATCTGATGTATTCTTCTGGTGTGTGTCTGATGACAGCTACAGTGTACGCATATAAATAAAATAAATAATTTTTTTTAAAGGATGAACTGAAAAGGTCAGTTCTAGTAACTTTTATTCTCTTGACCTGTCTGCTGGCTTCATAAATAGTAGTAGTGCTTTCTCCATCCAGTCTTCACTTTGCCATTCTGTGCATTTATTTTCTAACCTTGATCTTTCATTTGCATCATCAGCAAAGTATCTCATTGTACTTTTCAAGACCAAGCCATGCATGCTCAGTGCCGAGCTTGGCGTCTGAGCGGCTCCTCTGTCTGGGCAGAGAGTTGGTGGTTCTGGTGCTGGAGGTTCTACTTTGCCTTCTGCTGCTCTAGTAAGCATCATGACCAAAGCAGCTTGGGGAGGAAAGGATTTATTTGGCTTACACATCCTGATTATAGTCTATCATTGAGCAAAGTCAGGGCAGGAACCACGAAGGAGTGTGCTTACTGGGTTTCTTTCTTATACAACTCAGGACCACCTGCCCACGTCTGGCCTGGGCCCTTCTGTATCAATCATTAATCAAGAAAATGCCCCACAGACACATCTAAAAGCCAGTCTGATGGAGGCAGTTCCTCAGTTGAGATTCCTTCTTCCCAGCGGAAGAAGGAATACAAACTAGAGCTTGTATCAAGTTGACAAAACTACCCAGCACCCTTGGGTACTTGTACTTGTAGGACATCTTGGTATTTGATTACTTATTTTAACTGTGGTTATTTGGCTTTAGAAATTCAACCCAAAAATCTTCAAAAAGAAGCAGAAGAATGGGAGTTCTGCAAAGCCCAGCTGCCCATACTGCTGCTGTGCTGTTGGCAGCAAGGACCGCTCACTTTCTGTCTGGGTAAGTGCCTGAGCTTTGGTTGTAGGGTAGGTTAAGGACTGGGAAGACAGTGAGTCTGGAGGACTTCAAGGTTTTTGATAGTACAGAGTGTATTCCTCACCTGTACTGGTCAGCTTCTTTTCAGAAGCACGCAGGCAGGCTTTTCTGTTGTTTAGGAAGAAGCACTGAGGCTGGGCCTGGCCAAGAGACGGCACCCTGACCCCACCTAGACCATCTCCTTCAGCTGTCAGGGTCATAGCTGGCATGCTGTGTTGCTTTCTGCTAGGAAGTTCTTTGTATGCCATAAATAAAGTGAATTGTCTGTTGTGTATGTTTGTGCTGGGTCACTACCACCTGGAACACTTCCTGTTCCTGTCTTTATGAAAGCAGCTGCACTAAAAGCCTCTCTTAATTGATGAGTTTGGCTTGTTCTTGAACTTAATGTAAGAGCAGTTGCTCAGGGTATCCATTTTTTTATGTTGTTATTTCTTTCATATAACATATTTGGTTTTGAAAATCTTGTGCGTTGTATTTACCAATGATTCCCTCCCCCCCATTGTTGGGTAGGGTTTAACTTTATGAATATATCATGAACTGTTCATGTGTTTTCCTGTGTGCACATATTAAGGTTGTTTTAGTTGAGGCAAGGTCTTTTTGTGAGGCCCAGGTTGAGTTTTTCCTGCCATCCTGGACTGCCCATGTTGACTTGTTTGTGTAATTAGTTGGTACCTACATTTATTTGTCCATTTGACACTTCAGATAACACTGATGGTCAAGGCGATATGTCCTGTTCTCCTTGTTAGACTTTCGAGACAGTAGTGCTGGAGGGGAGGTGCTGTCTTAAGCCTCTTTGGACCCAACTCAGTGTCCATTGTGCAGATTCTCAGCATCTATTCAGTGAGGGATTAAGAGTGAACTGTGATAGTTTTCCAAGTTAGGGCTTTGAAAGGTTCTTATCATCAGAGGCTAATGTTCTGTGACCTGAGACAATTCCACATGCATTGTAGACTGTGGTCCTAGCCACTATGTACATGCCATCATGCTGAAGATCTGACACAGTCTCTCTCTCTCTCTCTCTCACACACACACACACACACACACACACACACACACACATACACACACGAGTTTTCATTTTGTTTTCTGGGAATAGAATCATAGTGGACCAAGATACTTAATATAGGACCCAGTTAGTTCAGAGTCTAGTTTTCTTCTCCAGTCTCAGGTAGCTATATCTCCTCTGTACTCACATTCCAGACTCTGGGTGCAAGGCAGAGTAGGTCAGTTTCCCATAATCTGCCATGGCACAAGGGAGACCCCCATCATATGATAAGTGCATGCTCACCAAATCTATGGGACTTGGTCCTGCCCCTGTCTTCAGAGTGGTCAGATACTAGGTATGAGAGATGATGCTTGCTATAATGTTAAAATGACTAACTGGTGAACATGTATCTGCTGAATATTATAGAATCATCTACAAAATATTCTCATAGGATAGTCAATGACATGTTCATGTATGAGGAATTTAAAGATATCCACAGCCATATGCTTTGTTTTGAAGATTAAATAGTTATCAGTTTTTTTAAAAAATGATCTATTTTTATTTTATGTATATGAGTTTTTGAAAACATGTTTGTATGTATGTATGTGTGTGTACCATGTGTGTGACTGGTTGCCTGTGAAGGCCAGAAGAGGTGTCTATCCCCTGGAACTAACATAGTTGTTAGCTTTCTTGTGGGTGCTGGAAACCAATTTCGTGTGCTCTGTTAGACATTATTTGCTCTTAACTACTGAGCCATTTCTCTAGACCCCTTCCCCCTTTTTATGCGTGTATCTGTATGTGTGTGCTTGTGTGTGTGCACACATACAAGCAGGTATGAGCATGCCATGTCAGAAGAAGGTGTTGGATCCCCTGGGAGCTGGAGTTAGAGGTGTTGTGAGCTGCCTGATGGTGGTGGTAGAGCTGAATTCAGCTCCTGGAAGAGTAGCAGAGTGCGTGTGACTCTTGCTGAGTCATCACTCCACCTTTCATTAGAGTTTAACAGTTTGGATTAAGGGAAGTTTATACTGGTGTGTGTTTGGGAGCTATCTGACACACAGGAGTGAGCCTGAGTGACTTAGGTCATTATTTGCAGGAGCCTTTAGTAGTATGGACTAGAGCTCAGTGCCCAGAGAAGGTGAGTTGGGTTCTTTCTGAGACTATCTTATCCTGCTCACTCTATCTCTGCTTTTGTTATTGCTGAATGAATACAAAGCTGTCCCCACTCCAGACTGTAGCTTCTTCAGTGTGCAAATTGCTGTCCAGCCTTGGTATGCCCAGCTTGTGGTTTTGGCAGTTGTATCTCAATTGAATTGACTATGTATGCCTTGCATGCTAGTGGAGGTCACCAAAGCTCCTGGGCTCATAGAGATGGTTAAACTGAGTGCACAGGCTGGTTCTCAGTGATTTCATTAATTTTAACTTTTTTCTCTCCTTGTAGCTCACATGTTTGAAACGGCCTCTGGTTGTCATCCATGAGCTGTTTGACAAGTCCATCATGGATATTTCCTGGTAAGATGGAATTTTACTACAGTGCATCTGCTACTTGAACCTGAGCTCTTGGCTGCTTTACGGCCAGGCAGCCTAGTCACCTTCCTCTGGCAGTGCACCCCCAAGGTGCAGCTTGTATTCTACTCAGGTCGCAGCATCTCTCTATGCTCCTGTGTAAGTGTCACAGCATCTCTGTCTGTTCCTGTGAGTGTCACCACAAGTAGGGTTTGTTACAGGGAAATGTCTGCTTGGACAAACTGTGCATTCTGTAGGTTTATAGCAGAAAACAGAAATTGAAAACTTTTAGAAAATTTGGTAAGAGACTCTCTGTATTGGTACCTAGCCCTAAAGGGCACCAAAGGCCACCCCTATCCTTAGGCTGCAGAAGGGAGCTTTAGATTTCTACCATCCATCAGAGTATTCTTCGAGCATCCTCATGTGGCAACTTCAGGTACATTGTCCACCTAGGCTGCTGACAGCTGTCTCTTTCAGGACTCTGAATGGGTTGGGTATCCTGGTGTGCTCCATGGACGGCTCTGTGGCGTTCCTTGATTTCTCTCAGGATGAACTTGGAGACCCCCTGAGTGAGGAGGAAAAGGTAGGCCTGTGGCCTGTGTGCTACGATACTGGCTCTGAGACCTCTTCGTTGGGTCCTCTTCTTGTGGAAGACATTTCTTAACTATTCTAAAATGTTTGCTTTTTATAGATTATGTTAATCCTTTTTGAAAAAAGAATAGATTAATAATTAATACTCATGTCACATAAGTATTGGAGCAAAGAATAATTTGGGCATCTGTGCTTGCTGAGAGAGCAGTGGCTATAAGGAAGCTCTCATCCTTGGGAGAGGTGGAGTCACTTCCGTGGGGTTCTGGTTTGTGTCATGTCCTTCCTCTTCTTGTTTCACGCTGGTATAGCAGCAGTTATATTATATGAGAGTTAATACCAGTCACTGTTAGCATCTATTCCAGGTTCTTGCCCAAGTACAGGTTTTGCATGTATTTATCATTTAAACTTCATACAATTACTGGGTGCAGTGGCATATACCTTTAATCCCAAAGAGGCTGAAGAGAGTTCAGGGCCAGCCTGGGGTACATAGTAAGACAGGTTTTAAAATGAATAAACTAACAATCATCTGTAAAGTAAGGCTTGTAGAGGCTGGGGATCAAACCTCCCTCCCACATAATGAGCAAATGCTGTGGTCACTTAGCAAGCCACAGTTCATGTTGTACAGGACCACTGTAAGGGACTCTTGACTGTTCGTTTTTTGTTTTTTGCTTGTGTTTTCAAGACACGGTTTTTCTGTGTAGCCCTTGTTCTGGGCTGACCTCAAACTCATAGAGATCTTTTTGCCTTTGTCTCCTGAATGCTGGGTTTAAAGGCATGAGCCACCAGTGCCCGGTCATTTTTATTATTTAAGAAATGTTAAAAAAATAGATAAAGTTGAAAACTTGGTAGAAAAATTGCCAAGAGAGTCTTTGCACCAAGAGACCAAACCCAGTTACTGAGAAGTAGGAAGGGGACTAAACTCCCTGGAGGTCTGCTTGTTGTTGCTTCTTAGCTTTGTGTTTGAGCTATGCCCTCTTTCATGGTTTGTAATTTTTTCCTCCTTTCCTCTTTCAGTTTCTCTGGAAACCTTTTCTCCCTAGATGCCATAAGAAAGGACTTGAGTTATTTTATAACAGTAACATTTATAAAGCAGGTTTCATCTGTTTCATCAGTGAGGTACCCAAGCCTAAGAAAATAGCATGACCCTTTGTCAGGACCACTCTGCCTTTAAGTGGAAAAGTGGATATATGAACTAGGCCTGCTGCCTTTGAGTCAGGCTCCCTCATCTGTCTCTTCTCAGAGCATGGGGCCTCCCTGTACTTCTTTATGGGCTTTGGGAAAGGCTCTGCTTTACCTGCTGTAGACACAGAAACTGTTCTTTCTACCGACAGACTTTTGCCAACCGTTAATGGGGTATTATATCCATTTGTCTGAATGGAGCTCTGTGGAAGCCCAGAGCAGGTCAGCAGCTATCCTCTTAGTGATGCTGTTGCTGGGGGTAAGCTACCTCTTAATCTACTGTGCGACACCACCACCCTCAACTAAGATGTAAATCCCTTGGGGTGGAGTCTACCTTATGCACTGTGCTTGGAATGGGGGGCAGCCTGTCAGTGCTTTTTTAAAAGAAGGAGTAAGTTTCTGAGTGACCTAGAATCTTCACTCTGCCTTTCCCCTGTCATCAAGGATCACTGGGCCCTCTGTGCCTCTTGGAGAGTCAGTGTGAGAGCTTATGGAAGAGCCCATGCACTTTATCACTCTCCAGGTCATTGACAGTGACTCTGTGTTTAAGGAACTCTAGAAAAGTCTTGGCCAAGATCAAAATTTGGCTTGAGATGACAGAGATTGGGTTTGGGAGAGGGGACAGGAGACAGGACAGGAGAAGGGGAAGGTTCCTGGGGCTGCTTAGGTCCTAACAGGAGTGAATCTTGAAGTCCTTGTTGTAGAAGGCGACTGCCTACTAACTAACTAGACATCATCTGGTATGAGCCAGATACTGATTAACTCTAGTCCCTATTCCCTGGGCAGAATACAGCACTGTCATTTGCACATCTTTTTGTGGATCTGCTTCTTAGCATGTTTTTATGAAAACTGCTTGATATGGTGTTGTGGGATGCTGCCCCTCTTCTCCTGAGGTTCTCGTCTAGCTTGTTATGGCCGAGGATTAACAAGGCCTGGGACTGGGAGGAGATCCTGCTCAGAAGGACCATGATGGGGGAGCTGAGAAGCTTCCAGGGCTTGTTAGAGGCAATGCTAATTGCATGGGCTCCCCTGCCATGGCAGCTGGCATCCATAAGGGCAGAGAGCGTGTTGGTTCTGTGAGAGTGCTTAGGGTTCTTGGTGTAACGTAAGAACTTTAAGTTACCAATTTGGGAATCTGCATTTCAGTTGAGGAGGTATTCACAGCCATATGTTTTGCACTAGTCAATGTAAAAGGTGATTTCCTGTCAGTGTCTCACTGTCTTCTCAACTTTAGTTGTATAGGAGGCTGTAACATCTTGTGAGAGATGAGGGATGTTGACAGACATGTCTAGTCAGTGACAGGCAGTCCAGTGGGAACTGATGGTGAGCTGGCCTCCTGGGCTGTTCTGCTCTTAGAGCCAGAAGAGTCAGCAAGATACTGAACCTGCTGCTTGGCATCTTTAGCCATGGTGATACTCAAACCCATGTGTCAAACCTCTCCCTGCTTCCTACAGAGCCGAATTCACCAGTCCACCTATGGCAAGAGCCTGGCAATAATGACTGAGGCCCAGCTTTCCACAGCTGTTATTGAGAACCCTGAGATGCTCAAGTACCAGCGGAGACAACAGCAGCAGCATCTGGATCAGAAGAATGCCAATACTAGGGAGACAAGCTCAGCATCCTCAGTCACGGGTGTGGTTAATGGGGAAAGTCTAGAAGATATCAGAAAGGTGAGGGCATGGTCCAGTGGCACTAAAAGACTTGAGCACATGCCCAGAGACAGGGCAAAGGGGGTGAACAGATGGAACATGAAATAGGAGGTCTGCACAGGACACAAAGATAGGGCTGGGGCATGAGTGATGGTGAAGTGGGTATGAGGCTGGACCCTAGCCAGCTGGGCCAGTGCTAATAAACCTTTATTATAGGTCTCTATTCCCCAGGGAGCAGTAGAAGAGATTGTACTTTGCAGAAACTGCAAAGCCTTTACCTACTCATCTCTTTAGGAAAGTGTAGATTCTGAGAAATGAGATTACTTGCCCTTAGAGCTGTTTGGGTTCCACTTCTTCTAGAAGCCTGTATTTACTGGTGGACAGGAATAATGGGGCAGAGCAGCATCAGAGGCATGGAGCTCACTGCGAACTGAAAAAGCAATCATGTTCACAAACTTATAGAGGCCAACAGGCCTCTCTAGGCCAATCTGATTAATTGGGATTGTATGATTGGGAACCACAGTTATAAGCCTTTTATGGAGCAAGGAAACCATGATCAAAGTCAGTTTGGAAGCCTGGCATGATGGGCATATTTATAAACCCAGCACCTGGCAGACTGAGGCAGGATGATTACTGCAAGTTTGTTCTAGTTCAGCCTGTGTTACAGAGTGACATGCTTATTTATTTTTTATTTATTATAAAGTTGGTTTGCAGGTCGCCACTTTGTGATAAGAGTGTGGCTCACAAGTTCATACCTTTATCTTAAGGCCCCTGAATTACCTAATGGCTGCTAGATGTCATATGCTTACAGCCTAACTTTGGTCATGCTTGGTACTGATGACGGGGAAGAAGACTCTTTTAGCTAGTTCAGTTGGGAGCTTTCTATTTTTGATGCTTCTCTGTATCAAATCAAAAACATGCCTTGCAAACGTGTTTGACAGCTGCTTGACTTTCTTTGTACCAACAAGGATATGGAAAGGAGAATTAGAATTCATTTCCTTAGAAGCCTTTATTTTTCATCACCATAGTGAGATATACATGACATATGCACATTTAATGCTTACACCTAACAGTGAAACAGAGACAGAGGCCTGATAAGGACAGCTGGAGTTAAACTCATAGGAGCGGGGGGAAGAATGGGTGGTCCCAGGAGCTCGGAAGGCAACACGACCACCTCGCCCTAGAGTTCTGTTGTGCAGCATGGAGACTGTGGCTACCCACACTATAGTTCATGCTGGTTTCCTAGAAGAGTTAAATGTTCTCATCATAAAGGGAAAAGAAAGGACAGCTTGATTTTTTGATATTTGGATGTGGCTAGCTGAAACTTTTGTATTCACTTATTTGACTCTACTTTGCCAGAATCTTTTGAAGAAGCAAGTGGAAACACGGACAGCAGATGGTCGGAGGAGAATCACGCCTCTTTGCATAGCACAGCTGGACACTGGGTACTCATTCATTCACCAAGCTTTCTGTGACCTTGTCTGGGGAGGTCTTCTTTTCTTCTTTTGTCAGTTAGCCAGTTAGGATCGTGGAAGACTCTGGGGCCAACCCCCATAGTCTCAAAGCCCTGTGGTCCCCATAGGGCTCTCCATATACTCTCCACATGTAGAAGGGTAGGAACTGAGTGGCCTGAGGCCAGGATGTCTCCACTTGTAGGCCCTCTACTCTGCCTAATTGATGGCAATGTGCTGTAGGGCAGAAAAGGAAGTTACACTTTCTTCCTTTTGTAACAGTCCCCTCACCCCCATTATGAAAGACATATAGTTGAGAATTTAGAAAGATAGTAAAAGTCCAAAGAAAAGGATACATGTCATTTATAATCCAGCCTCTGTTATCATTTTGATATCTGTATTTGCAGTCTTTCCCCAATTGCTACTGTATCTTGACTTTCATCCACTGAATAAATAGTCCTCTGAAGCACTGCCTGCTGATTACCCAGACTCCTGCGTCTGAATGCACCATGAGTTAATGAACCAGCTCCTTAACTGTGGACTTCTATTTTGTGTCCAGTTTTTGTGAATGTCAATCTTTGAACACACACTTGACTGTCCTCTTGGGCAGTTCCTGAAGTGGAACTGCTGGACACAGGGTAGGGCTCTGAGATGCATTATGCACTCTGTGGAGGCAGGGACGGGGAGTATGACCTCTTTACATTTGCTGTTATTTGTTGTTACATATCTGCAGTTAGACGTGTGTTTGTCGTGATTGTTCTCAGAAATGACAGGCTGAATCAAAGGATGCTCAGCCTTTTGTGAAAGCGCCCATTGTCAGGTATCTTTCTCTGGGTCTTAGATCCACAGTGATCTGCTCAGGGCATCAGCAGCCTTTCACAGCGACTGTCCTTTACATTCTTCAGTTGCTCATCCATGAGCTGTTCTAGGTCTTCCTTGTTTTCCTTGAAAACTAATGAGGCTTTATGCATAAGATGTGGTAACCTCACTTCTCCGCTAGGTGTACTAGACACTTGTTCAGAACTTGTTTGACTCCTCTCAGATAGGTGACTTAATCTTCTCCCCTCCCCCATTATAGGGTAAGGCCACTTCCTAACTTTTATTAGAATCAGGTGTGGACATGTAGGCCTGTAGTAGGGAAGAAGGTGGTGTTGGTGCACAGTGATCCAGTGGATCTTCCCATGCTTTTACCTAGTGAGGAAGCAGAGGGCATAGGGTGTTCCTTGTCTTGAGTCACCTTTCTACTACTGGGCACTTTTCTGGTATCAGAACTTGATTATTTATGTTAATAAATATTTATGTTTTACCCTTGTGATTCCTATGTTGAAACAAATAGCTGTATATCCATATATATATCCATATATATATGGAAGGGTCAAAAACAAACATGCAAGGTACTTATAAGTGGGAGAAATTTACAGATAAAAAAATGAATCAAAAGTATGAGACACACACACACACAATTGCTAAAAGTGATGTATTGCTAGACAAGAAGTTGTGTTTGCTTTCCTTAAAGCTACCAGATTAGGAAGACTTTACAGGAGAATTGTAATAACAAGTTATACATTCTCTGAAAGGAAACTTAAATCTAAATGATGGCGATTCACTATATTATATCACACAGTCCCAGCTATTCAGGAGACTGAGGCAAGATGAACACTTGAGCTCAGGCCTGGACAACATAGACTTCATCACCACAAAGAACATAATAAATTTCAGACCTATGTGGTTTCTGGATGTCAGTGCAAACTCCTAAATAATTCGGTTATATGCAGAACATTATAGCCTGTTGAGATGCTAATGTCAGGGCTGGGCATGGTGGTGTATTCCTTTGATTCCAGCATGTGAAAGACAGAAAAAGGCAGAAATCTGTGAGTTTCAGGACTGTCTTATCTACATAGGTAGTTCCAAGCCAGCCAGGGCAGCATATTTATCTCAAAACAAAACAAAACAAAAAACCAAAAATAAAACAAAATCTAATTTTACAAATAAGGCATATTTTAGGTAAGTAAAGATGTTCAAAATTATGGAATATAATTTAAGCTACATGTCAGCTGATCAAAACAAATGGTATAGTCAGGCATGCACACACACACACACACACACACACACACACACATACACATACACACACACCAGTACCTGGGTTCCATAGTTGATTAAAGTGCATTTTCATAAAATTTGATATTGTTCTGAGTTCAAAATCAATGAAATGAAAATAAACGTTTCTTTAGCTGGTAATTTACTATGTTTTTCATATCACATTTAGAAATAAAATGACATTTTACTCCCCTGATTATAATTTAACGTTCCTCTTTGAGGCTTTTGGTAATTAGTCAACACTGAGTTCACAGGAGACCATGAAACATGTCATTATTCAAGGATCTATTATCTAGATATGATCTAGAGGAGCATCACTGGGATTGCTGTATATAGCAAAAGAAAAGAATAAAGCTCATTGTATTGCTACGTGCTGCTTAGTCCAGCATTTAGGTTGTAGAGGCAGGAGGTTTATGTGTTTGTGGCAGTCTTGGATATATAGCAGGATCCCATGCACTGGATACAAATGAGGTCAAGTAATAACCTTCAGCAGAAGTTTTAGAAGATATAAAGGAGGAAATCATTCACAAATGATTTTTTTTAAGACAGCATCTTATTGTGATGTCTAGGTTGATCTTGAACTTGGAGGTATAAGTAACCTTTTCCCCTTATCCTCTTCAGTAGCAAGACTTACAGGTGTAAGTCTTACCATGTTGACTAAGTAATGTAAATTTGTGAAGAAAAATTCAAGGATTCTGCTTAGTGGGCTGGGGAGATGGCTCAGTGGGTTGAATACTTGCTGTTCAAACCTGAGGACCTGAGTTCCTATCCCCAGCATCAGGTTAAAACCAGGTACTGGTGTGTGCGTGCATGCATGTGTGTGTGTGTCTCCCTCTCTCTCCCTCTCCCTCTCCCTTTCCCTCTCCCTCCCTCCCTCCTTCCCTCCCTCCCTCCCTCCCTCTCTCTCTCTCTCTCTGTCTCTCTGTCTCTCTGTCTCTCTCTGTCTCTCTGTCTCTCTCTCTCTCTCTCTCTCTCTCTGTGTGTGTGTGTGTGTGTGTGTGTAGATAGCCGTATCTTTGGGGCTTACTAGCTGGCTATTCTAGCTGAATTGGTGAGTTCCAGGCTCAGTGAGAAAGATGGTAAAAAAAAAAACAAAAACAACAACAAAAAGATACCTCCCCCTCAAAAATCCTGAAACAAATGGAGACTAATAGACATAGATAGCTGTTGTGGACCTTTGGCTTCTACATGTGCATGTACAGAAACATGCACTTCTTACTACATACACATGCATTCATTCACCTTACATGCATATTGAGAATTCTGAGAGCCCTAAAGAAAACTCAGAAAAATAAAAATGAAAAGATGTGCTAGAAATGAGCTAAGGTGATTCATGCCAAGAATACCAGTCATTCCTGAGCAAGTTTAATGTGAGCCAAGAGGAGCAGTCATGGTCTTCAGAGGTAGAAAGTAACTTTTATGTTGTATGGAGAAATAGTAATATTTGAGATATTTCAGAAGGAAATGAAAAAACAAAGGGGTTGATTAGGGACAACTAACTGTACCAGAAAATAAACTGTAAACAAGTTTTAAACAGGGAGGGACTGACAGATGAGTAGGCAGGCCAATGGCATAGAATAGAATTTCCACAAAAGGCTCAAATATTCAAGGAGTGTGTGTGTGTGTATGTATGCACGCAGTAATTGTTATAGGGTGTCTTCCTCAGTTGCCTCTACTGTGTTTTTTTGAGATAGGATCGCCTTGTGGACCTGGAGCTTACTAATTCAGGTAGACTGGCTGGCCAAAAAGCACCAACTTTTCTGTCTTCACCTCCCTAGCACTGGGATTGTAGGCACATGGCATTGTGTTTAGCTTTTTATGTGATTGTTGGACATCAAAATGCAGGGCCTCTTGATTTTTGTAGGAAGTTGTTTATTAACCAATTCTCACTACCCCATTCAAGGGAGTTTAAATAAAGGCCCCTTTATAGCCTTTATTTAAAGGCTTCACCATATAGCCCCTGTAACTCATCCTGCAGACCAGGTTGGCTTTGCACTCACAGAGCCCCACTTGCCTCTGCCTCCTGATTGCTGGTATTAAAAGTGTGCACTGCCATGTCTGCTTTAAGGGAGTTTTAAAGGTAGTTTTTCAATTAGTGATGAGGCATTGGCCAATTCAGCAAATGAGAAACAGGATGACTTGTCCCTCTAGAAACCATATTAGATCTCACCCTCTTTACCAATTTAAAAGTAGAAACCTCTACAAGCTCAGTAGCCTTTTGCTTGTTTTATTTCTTGTCTTCACTTAAAACTTTTGTTTTGAAAGACAAGGTCTTACTCACTATGTAGCTATGGCTGGCCGAGACCCTGCCAGCTTTGAACTCAGAGATCCAGCTTCCTTTACCTCCTGATTGCTGGTGTTAAACATGTGAGCTACCTGTCTCAGGTTTTATAAGATTCTATGGAAGAATACTTTTATAATCTCAGAGGTAAAAGATATTTTCCATAAATGACAGCCAGTAGTAACAAAAAACTGTTTTTCTCATTTGTTCCTTTGGAGCAAAACTGTAATTAAATACTATCTTTACAGGGCAGACCTGTAATCCTACCTATTCAGGAGGTCTATCTAGGCTGCAGAATAAGTTCATTGCCCACCTGTGTAACCTACTATAAAACCTTTATCAAAATAAAAGGAAGTGTGGGTACATGGCTCAGTGATATTACAGTTGCTGTACATGTGTAAGGCTTGGATTCTGTCCCAGTACCACAAATCCAACCAACAAACACCACCACCAGCAGCAGCAGGAGCAGCAGGAGCAGCAGCAGCAGCAGGAGCAGCAGCAGCAGCAGCAGCAGCACAAAACCAAAACACCTTTTAGGTTGTGGTGAAATAGGAATTCCCCTAAGTGGCTTGTGACTTTACCACTAAGGAGGGAGCTTTAGAAATGCTTCTCTGAGCCATATGTAAACAAACATTACATTTGCTACTCTAACTACATTTCTCTGAATATATCCGACATTACACAGGAATTGGTTAGTATAAGACAATTCCATATATGTTTCAACGGCTGCTTTGAGCCCTATATATGTATTTTTTAATCAGAATTTAATCCTAACCCATGGGAGAGAGTCTAAGCACTTGGCAGATGAGAACTTGAGGCACAATGAAAGTGACTGAGATGCACAAGTATGGGAGCTTGCAGTTGGCCAGGGAGTTGCCCTGGGTGCTCTTCCCCAGGTCACTCAGCCTCAACACTTATATCATACGTCCTGTTGGGGAACTATGTCACAGGAACGGGGAGGTAAGCCTGCTTCTCAGGGGAGGCTGTGTTAAATAAATTGCATGTCCATCCAGTAGGAAAGCCTCCAGCCCCTCAAAAG
This sequence comes from Apodemus sylvaticus, assembly GCF_947179515.1. Lineage (NCBI taxonomy): Eukaryota > Metazoa > Chordata > Mammalia > Rodentia > Muridae > Apodemus > Apodemus sylvaticus. Next base: position 82,420,548 of record NC_067486.1, on the reverse strand, counting down.
GGAGGCCACTGTAGATGCTGCAGGGTTGCATGGTAGGCTCAGTAGCATGTAACAATTCTAGATATCAGCCTGGTTGTCTTCTGCAGTTGTATATGTATTACTAGTTTACTTTAGAGTCATTTAAACAGTGTATTAAGTGTTTCATCATTTTAAACTTTGCAAATTACCCATGCCTCAAGACCCAGAAAAATGTTATTTAGAAGTTTTAAAATACTACATGTGACATTTCTGTGCTGATTTACTTTTCTTTGTTAATGACAGGGACTTCTCCACGGCATTCTTCAACAGCATCCCACTCTCCAGCTCCCTAGCAGGCACCATGCTCTCCTCTCCTAGTGGTCAGCAGCTATTACCACTGGACTCCAGTACCCCCTCCTTCGGCGCCTCAAAGCCTTGCACAGAGCCAGTGGCAGCCACCAGTGCCAGGCCTACAGGCGAGTCTGTCAATAAGGACAGGTTAGTAGACACCAAGGACCAGCTGTGTCCTTGGGGAAAGTTTAGATTCCAGGGATAAGAGTTTCATTCTAGGAGCTGGAGAGGTGGTTCAGCAGTTGAAAGTTCTGGTTGCTCTTCCAGAGACCTGGGTTCCTAGCACCTACATCACAGCTCATAACTGTCTGAAATCCAGTTCCAAGTGATTTGACACCCTCACACAGACATCAGGCAAGCAAAACACCAATGCACATAAAATAAAAATAAATCATTCAAAAAAAAAGTTTCATACTAGTTGGATACTATGAATACTTTACTAAAAATGAGAAGAAATGCTTAAAATGAGGATCTTCCTTAAATGGGAAGATTTGTTTAAGTTAGTCTCTGAGGCTATGTTGACTTGACAGAAGTTGGCTGAGATTAAAGCTGCAAAGATTTAGGAACCTGCCAGTGAGATACTTCCTGCAACAGCATCAACCTACTTTCTAGCAGACCTAGATCAGAGATGGCCTGACATTTCTGGCTTTGGCCTCTACTATGCTGTGAGTTTCATGCTCCATCCCTGCCAGGGTGATCCTGTGAACATGTAGATTTCCCATCACACTTAGACTCAAATTTACTGAGTCCATGTTTTCACTGTCCGTCATATGTAGTCAGGACTCAGGGAGCGTAAGAGTGAACATGGGCCACATTCCTACCCTGGACTATACACTTTAGGGACCAGGTTTATACAAGACCTTGATTGGCAGTTGCTTATCCTCTAATAGGAAGAGGCATCTGCAGGGTTGCAGGGTAACTCTCAGGGTCCTTTTGCAGACTAGGCTGTTTGTCCATTGGGAGGCTTAGCCAGCAGGTTTCATCGATACTATAGAAAGTGTTTCTCTCAGAGCCCATGCAAGACAATCAAGGGAAAGCTGAGAGCCAGGACAATGGCAAAAGCAGAGCTTCAGGTCCCTTAGGTGGATTAGGAAAAGAGGAGGGAAGGCTGGGTTCCTATTCTAAGGTAGGTACCCTGGCCTTTTCTCAGAGGGTAGACAGAAGCTTTGGGACTTGCATTTTAGGAAGTTGGTTCCAATAGACAATGGAGCCCAAATGCAGATATCATAACTGGTAATGGCAAGTACTTCTCTGTCAGTGGAACAAATCTTGGGTTACTGCAGCCTCCTGGTCTCTGGCATTGTGTTACTGTTCATCAGACAATGAGTGTGCATCAGAGAGGAGGTGGTGCAGCATGGTATTCAGAAAGCAAGCAAGGGGTTTTGGGGAAGGACAGGTGCCACCAGAGCTGAGCAGTGTTTTATGACTTGGAACTAAAGACCATGTTCCTAAGCAGTTGCATTGGGGATGATTGCCAGGCATCTGGTATGGGAATGATGCAGGCAGATGGAAGTAGAGCAGTCTACATGAGGTAAATCAAGGCCTAGTAGCCTTGCTCAGGAATTGGGGGGTAGGTTTGAGCAGTAGGAAAGTTGGACAAGCTTTTCCACAAAGTGTGAAGACTTGTCATTATTCCAGTGAGCATGGGTGAGCCCATTTAGGACCAAGGGGACTAGCCTTAAGATGAAGGGCAGGAATAGGTCATGACTTCAAGACCCCAGTGAGAGCTTCCAATACAGTTACTGTGGAAGTGGCAAAGCCCCTGGTTGAGTGACTTGGGGTGGACATGCTGTATTGAGGTTGTGGAGACCCAGTATATTGTCTAACCCTCCAAATTGTTAAAAAAACACAAGAGGGAAAATGAATACATTTGCCCTTCAACTTCTCAGATAGTCTTCGAGAATCTTAATGCATGAACATTAATAAAACAAAACCCAGTAGACTATATTTTGGAGTTTTCTTGTTTATACTTCTGCGTCTTTAGATGAGCTCCAAGTTATGTAAGTCTAGACCATCAAGTCGTCTGTCGCTGTGTTTGATGAGTCTCCATCTTTCCCCCAGTGTGAATGCTACCTCTACTCCTGCTGCATCCTCGCCCTCTGTGTTAACAACCCCATCCAAGATTGAACCCATGAAAGCATTTGATTCCCGGTTCACAGAAAGGTCCAAAGCCACACCAGGTGCTCCTTCCTTGACCAGTGTGATTCCAACAGCGGTTGAAAGGTAGGTGGTAGCTGCTGTATCTCCTCAGGACTTCACCATGCATCCTGCCTCCTCTAGGAGAGCAAGACTCCAGAGGCCTCTGTGAGTGAAAGAGGCAGTGCCTGCTGAAAGTGGGGAGGTGGCTGGAAGGCACTGAGGGGGTGGATGCTGTGGCCTACGGATAGAAAGGGAAGAGGCACAAGAGCCGGCATTCTAGTCACCTGCCAAGAGTACTCTCGAACTCTGGATCCCAGAGTTTGCTGAGACATGGAGCACATGTGTGGCTGGAAAAATAGAAGGCTCTGCTATTGTTACACTGAGCAAGACAAGGTCTGCTCAGAGGTGACCAAAGACATAAGGGATTTAAGTTAGGTCTTGGTAGGACACATGGGCCTCTAAACCTTGTCGCGGGTTTGGTGAGACTTATCTATTTCTTCTATCTTCTTAACATATACAGTAGACACTAGGCCAGCCGGGGCCATGGAAGCAAAAAGCAAGCAAGCAAACAAACCCAGATCTCTAAAATATGACAGCACCCACGACCTAAAATCTGTGGGTGAACAAAAAAAATCCCGAGCAATGGGCTTAATCACACTGCAAATGTTAGGTGACAGGCCAGCAGAGGGCTGGGGTTTTGATGGCCACATCAGTTCAAGGCAAAAAGTCTTTGTTCTGAGACACGTAGCTGTTGTAACTGAGTCACTTTTATAGTCAAACCACTTGGAAAAGTTCAGCTGCATTGAGAATTGAGTGCTAGCACAAAAGCTAACTGGTATCTCAGAAACATGGCAGAGAAGTTGGAGTGTCTGAGCTTGTCCCAGGGCTAAGTATCTTTGGAGTCAATGTAATATTACCTATGCCAGCTGCAAGTCACTGTACCAGGAAATGAGCACAAAAGAAGATTTTGTTCTTGTTACTATCTGGAGGCCCTTGCCAAAGACGTAAATCTGGAGGCAGTCTTCTATTCCCAAGGGATAAGGTATTGCACCAACAAATCAGTATCAGGATAGACTTAATAAAACAATTGAAGTAGTCCAGCTTGGCATGGTAGTACACACCTGTAATCACAGCATGCTGGGATCTGAGACAGAGGACTGTAGGGGTGGGAGAGAGAGAGAAAGGGGGTATGTGAGGGAGAGGAAGGGAAAGAGAGTCTATTGTGTAGAAATGCCAGGGATGTAAGTAAAGAATATAAAGTTTAGGCCTTGATAAATCTGATCATAGACTTGTTAGAAGGAGATTATAAAATAAATATACTTAGTCTTAAAAGATACTAAAAATATTTTATTTTGTATATCACAACTAAGTCAGTATGGATCAAAGAACTACGTATAAGAACTAAAAGTGTAAAACTCTTGAGAAGAAACCAAATCTATATACCATTGGGTTAGAAATCTGTTTCTTAGATTTGCTATTAGTGTAAGCATCTAAACATAAATTACTGAAAAATCCTTGAAATTTAAAGCCTTAGAGAGGACACACACACATTTGCAGGAAATTCCCCCCAAGGATATTCTGTAGGACAGTTGTTGAGAAAGGCGTTCCCATGCTTATTTGAAAGTACTGAAATCTGTTTGGAAGAATGGAGAGAATTCTGGACTGAATGAACTAAATGCTGATTGGAGAGAGTGGTAAAGCACTAGCTGGAAAGACCTTGTGCTCCTTGAGATATGTCATGAATGCCTTGTCGGTTCTAATGGCCAGTCACCATTTTCTTCAGTACTATACTTGCTGACTCAGAAGCTGAGGCTAAACTTGAATTGGCAGTTTTATTGAATACCGGGGTTGGTCTATCCTCAGTAGCTTTGTCCCCAAGGTCTTGCAAGATCTTTCAGCTGTACATATGCAAGAAGGGTATGATTGAGCGGACCCATTCATGGATGAGCATTCAGCATTCACGTCGTCTCAGTTATACTTAACTGCTTCCCAGTACGACAACAACAAGAAGTCTTTGATCAAAGCTGGCAGTACCACTGATCTATGAACATTGAAAGGCAGTTTGGTAGCTACATCCATTTAGCTTCTAGAGTGGGGTTGATGATCTCACACTTTTGTTGAGGTTAGCAGTACCCATCAGGAGTTTCTTCTTGGTGAGTGGGCCACAGTTCTGATAAGAAACATAATAGGGGTTCTCCCACTGCCCCTGCGACGGGTCTCAGCAGTTTGTGTGGTGGCAGCTAGGCAGTGCAGCTCTGTGACAGTTCTGGCATCGTTGCACACGTCTTCCACTCCTCACCGCCACAGCGCCCAAGCGCCACAGTGCCCAAGCGCCACTCCGAGAGGCTGTTGGTTAAACCTGCCCCTGTCAAGGTGGACGCAAAGCCGAAAAAGGCCTTGGGAAAGGATAAAGCATCAGACAAAAAAAGTGCAGGTAAAGGGAAGAGGGGAGTGAAGGGCGAAGGGGCTGAAGTGTCTGAGCAGCAAGCTACAGATCTGCCTGCAGGAAGTGGGGAGACGGAAAACCAGAGTCCAGCCTCTGACGGAGACGAAGAAGCCAGGTCCTACAATACAAAGCATACTAAATAGCAATTTGGAGTCTCAGTCGTGCATTCGTGTCTGGAATACTTTCAGTTCTATCTGGTCCCGTGTTCTTGTAGAACCATTTTGTAAGAAAGCCAGTCCTTGGTCCTTGCCCTGTCAGAACTGTGATGTCTGTGGTCATGGCAGTCCACTTTCCTAACAGTTGTGATAATGTGCTGTGAAAGATGGAAATTTTGGGTATGTTCTGTGTGGCATAAAACTGAATTGGTGGAAGTGAGGATTATGAGCATTTGGTTATGAGAGGTCTTAGGGGAACTTGCCAAGTGTGAGGCGGGAACATCCCTGGAATAAGTTCAAAGAAAACCAGTGTGTAGTAGCTCTTCATTTGCATCCATGAACCCAATGGGACTCTTGAGAGTTTGCGTCTGTGAAGACAATATATGGCTCTTTTTGGGTTCATGTGATAAGAATTGGAATGTCTATATACTCTGTTCCTCGACCAATAAAATCTGTTGTGAAAGGGTGGAAAAAAGAAAAAACAGCCATGACAGGCTTGCCTCTGTTGTACCAGTGGGCACAGCCTGCTTGGTCAGTCAGTTTACTGCAGCACGGAGGGTCGCAGTTTACCAGGACTGTTGGTGACGCTTGGCCCATCTCCCTGTGCAGTGCCTCCTGGTACTGTGGGGACTAGCCAGCAAGGAAACCAGGGCCATTCCAGGTCTAGCTCGACTTTTCCATGTCTGCAAAGCTTGTGGTAGCTTTGGCCTAGGACTTCGCCGGTTAGCTGTGGTGGGCAGTCCACCTCACTGGCAATTGCTTATTGTTCTGGGGCTCTCCAGGCTCCCTACACAATGTCTTGTAAGGAAGTCGTCCTGACACGAAGACTTTGTTTAATAACTGGTGGCTTCTGGGACCAGGTTCATCTACTCTTGCCTGGCACCTCCATTCACTCTTCTTTGTAAAGCTTCATTAGCTCACCAAGCATCAGGTCTCCTCGGGGCTTTTTCACACACCCTTAATTTTGATTGGTCCCACACTTCTTCTTTTCCATCTCTGCTTTCATCGTGACATTTTGCCTCCTAGTCTCCCTCTTCTACATTCATTCATCATACAGTCACAGTGATTGTACTTCCCTCCTCCTATTCTTATACCTTTTCTTTCTCCTTTCATGGTCTTTCTTAGACTCCACACTCATTCTCACATGAATACAGATACAGAAAAATTAAAAGCTAGGATCTGCATTTGAGAGAGAAGTGGTTACTGCCTTGCTTCACTTAATATATACTATTTTCTAGTTCCATTTTCTAGTTGTAATTTCATTTTTCTTTACAGCTGCATAAAATGCCATTGTATATATGAAACAGGATTCATGTGTCCTTGGATATCCAGGTTGATCTCTTTTTATCACAGAGCATAAGTAAACATGATTGTGTAAGCCTTACCATGGTCCTTTCCGTCTGTGCCCAAGAGTTGTATATCTGAGTTATGTGGTAGTTTACTGATTTTCATAGTGGTTGTGCCGGTTTACACTTCACAAACAGTTAAAAAAGGGTTACTTTTTTTTTTTTATATTCTCTCCATTTTATTTTATTATTTGTTTCTTGATAGCTGACAAGGGTGATGTTGAGTCTCAAGTAGTTTAGTAAGTCATTTATTATAGTGATTGATTTATTTAGTGTAGTATGTATGTTAGTATGTATGGACATGTGTATACCTCCTTATACATGTAAAATTCAGGGATAGATTCTCCTGTATCCTGTGAGTGCCAGGGGATTGGATTCAGGATTTCAGGATTGGTGGCAAGTACTTTTTAACCTGTTGATCCAAATTGTTAGCCCCATGTCTGGTGTAATTGTGCAAAATTGTGAAAATTTCTCTGGTCCTAGACTTTCATTATTAGTTGGGAGGTTTTTCTTTTTTATTATTGCTTTAATACCATTGCTTATCATTGATCTGTTTAAATTATTTGTCTCATCTTGGCTTAAGTATCTAGAAACCCATCTATTTCTTTGAGATTTTCCAGTTTATATCCTAGTGCCTTTCTGGATTTCATTGGCATCTGTTGTCATGGCTCCCTGTCCTCCTCCCTCTCACTGATTGGGTGTTCTCTTGTTGGTTTAGCTGAGGGTTTGTCAGTCTTGTTTGTCTTTTCAAAGAACCAACTCTTGTTTTAGTTTAGTTTTTTTTTTTTTTTTAATTTTCTTTTCATTACTTACTGCTATGATGATATTATTTCTGTCTGCTGATTTGGGAATTTGCTCATGCTCGGTTTGTTTTTTCCCCCCAAGCCCTGAGGTACATTGTTTTTCATTTGAGGTTTCTTTTATTTTTTATAATGTAGGTACTTGTTGCTATAAACTTTCCTCTACGAAGTACTGTTATAGGTTTTGGTTTCCTGTGATTTCATTTTCATTAAAATTTATGATTTTTTTATGGACTTATTTGTCACTTAATAATTTTGTTAATTTCAACGAGTTTGTATTTTTGTAGTTTCTTGATTTCTCGATTTATCTGTTTGTGGTCAGATCAGGATAAAAGAGGTTTCAGTTTTTTTATATTTACCAAACTTTACTTTTTGTCCCAGCTCATGGTCTGTTTCGCAAACACTTCAGACGAAGCTGAGAAGAATGTGCACTCTACACTTGCTTTATTTTTATGCTGGAACAAATGCTCTGAGGAAGCAACTTAGGGGAGAAAGTTTACTTGACTTACTGTAACTCTAAGTTACAGTCCATTCCTGAAGTAAAGTCAAGGCGGGAGATTAAGTTAGCACATTCACAGTCCAGAGCAGAAAGAGAAGAAACCTGCATATCTTTGCTTGCTCTCTGCTAGCGTTTCTTCTCTCATACTCAGTGCCTAGGGAATGCTGCCCCCCACCCCCAACACACACAATAATAGCCCATACAGTTGAGACTGCCTCCTACCAACGTGCTCTCATGCTATATGATCAAGACAGTTAAAATTAAACATCACAGTGGTGTTGGTGTGGAAGATTCTGTAGATGTTTTTAGGAACATTTGATCCACGATGTCTGAATGAAAAAAAGAAATAAAAAAGACTGCTCCTTGGTGTGGTGGAGGAGAAAGTTTATTATGTGGATGTGGGAGAGCATAGCCAGAGGCAGACACTTCTGGGAGAGCCCAGAGTGGTCCGGACCCTGAGCCTTGTGGGTATAGGGAGAGGGGAAAAGAGAGAGGGGAACCAGGTGCTGCAGCCAGGAGGCCAGAGGTACAAAAAGAGGCAGGTAACCGAAATGTCTGGATTATTTATGAACCTCTAGGGGAAGGGTAGCCCAGCCCCTGGGCTGCAGAATTCAGGGTAAGAGGGTGGGGTATGTTGGCTGTAACAGATAGGGACCAAGAGATGCTGGGTGAAGAACCTGAATGCCGGGTCTGCTTTGATAGTGTTAAATAGGCACTTTAGCCACTTGTCTGGGGTTTGAAACTTAACAACATCATTTAGTTTTGGTGTTTCTCTGTGAGTTTTTACTGTGCTTGTTTATGGTCTGGATGATCTGTCTTGGTAACCTTTGTTAGATTGGGATTGATGCATAAAGGATAGAGGCATCTGCAAAAGCTGAATTGTTCCTTATTCAGAACAGCTGAAGTGGAGACTGCACACATGGCGTGGGGGTCTTGGGGTTTTTAGGGTAGAAAAGTAGGGGGACTTTGGGTATGGTAGGTTGCATCTGAAGTTCAGTTCTATGGTCTTGAAATGGTAGATACCAGTGGGTTTGGTGTGTGGATTTTCTTACCTGAAGCTTCTACAGGTGTTATTAATCAAGTCAGCGTTCTTGTCAGAATAATCTGGGCTTTCAGGTTATTGAGTACACCTGTTTTGGTGTTCATGCCTTAAATTGTAATGTCCTCTTGATAGCTCGTATCTCTAATCAGTATGAAGAAATTGCTTCATCGCTTCTGACTAGGTCTCCTTTGACGTCTGTTTTGTCAGATGTTAGAGGAGTGATGCCTTGTGTTGTCTAGCTCCATTTTTTGGATTCACCTTTTTTAATCCTTTCACTCCAAGGTAGCGATGATGTGTGTGTCTCGGAGGTAGTGAGTACGTGGGTCCTGTTTTGGGCCCAGTGTGTTTGTCTGTATCTTTTTGGGAATTGAGACCATTAATTAATACTCAGTTATTATCAAAAGGTCTGTGTTAATTCTTATTATTTTGCTGACTTTGTAGTATTTGATGTTTTCCTAATCCTGTTTTTCTTGACTACTGCTTTAGCTTCATTAATTGTTTTTCTACAGCTTTTTGGATGTATTTATCATCTTCTTTAGTTTGCAGAATTCCTTCTAGTATCCTCTTGTAGAAGGATGCTATAAGGGCTTAGTGCTTATAAATTCCTTAAGCTTTTATCATGAAAAGTTTTTCTTTCTCCTTTAGTTGTGGCAGTTTAGTTGGATATAGTAGTCTTGGTTGGTATGCTTTTCTTTTAGAACTGGAAAACATCTTTCCAAGACCTTCTGTCATTTAAATTTTCTGTTAAAGTATCTTTTGTTCCTCTGTTAAGATATTTTGTTATAAATGTGGGCCTGCCTGCATTTATATGTGACTAGGTACTCCTCCTTTCCAGCTTTTAGTATACTTTCTGTCATCTCTGTACTTAGTGTTTCAATTATAATGTGGTGTGGGATATTCTTTTCTGTTCTTGTCTGTTTGGTGTCTATGTCTCCTGTATCTTTAGGTATCACTTGAAGTATGGTGAATTTTCTGCTATGAGTATATTGAAAATATTTTTAATGCTTTTGGCATGGAATTTTATGCTTATAATTTGGCATTTTCACAGTGTGCAAACATCTTGTGTATTCCATTGGCCATTTTTATTAGTTTGTCATAGGTCTGAGTGAATGCTCATTTCTCTTTAAATTCTGATACTGTATTCCTAATAATCCCTTCTGTTGATGAGGCTTTCCACTGCCCTTTGCTATCAAATAGGATTCCTTTACTTGCTGTACTCAGGATTCTCTGAAGGAGCAGAACTGATGCAATGAGTGGGTATGGCTGTGTGTCACCATGTCTGTCTCATGCCAAGAATCTAGTAGCTCTGTCCATTAGATTGGAGGTCTGGTGCTAGAGTCCAGGAGGACTCTTGAGAACTGCCTGTCTTCAGTCTCCATTGGAATCCTGAAGAATCCTCTTTTACACATTGTTTTGGATAGGCTGACTGACCAGAGAGCTCTCAGGATCTGTTTTCAAATCCTTTCTCCTTCCCCAGTGCTGGGCATCTTATGTGGCTTCTGAGGATTCAAATCAGGTCTTGTGCTTACACACAAAGCACTCTTACATTCTGAGCTATTGCCCCAGGGAACCCAGGTTTTCCTACTTGCATAGTAAGTAGGAAATTACTATTACTGATTGATCTCTCCAGCCCTCTTGTTTTTATCTTGAGAAAATAGTTACTTTCTTTTTTGTCTTCTGGAATGGGATTTAGCTGGCCTGGAACTCCTTGTCTTGCCTCTTAAAGGCTGGCATCACAGTTCTCTGTGTATGTGTACCACAGTATATGTGTACTTTGGATTCCTAGAATGTATATTGTTTGTTTTAGGTGACATGTGACTTTATTTTCCAGGTTGGTTCCATATGCCTAGATTCAAGCAATACTTCTGCTCAGCCGGAAGTTGCTGAAGCCACAGCTCTTGTGGTTTTGTTTGTTTGTTTTTTTTAATACTTTAAGTATTTCCATTTACCCAAGAAGTTCAGTAGGAAGGGTAATGTCTTTTTCTATTATAAGTGAGATAAGTTTTTGATGGGGGGGGTGCTTTTTTTTGTTTTTGTTTTTGTTTTTTTGTTTGTTTGTTTGTTTGTTTGGATTTGGTTTTTTTGAGACAGGGTTTCTCTGTGTAGCCCTGGCTGTCCTGGAACTCACTCTGTAGACCAGGCTGGCCTCGAACTCAGAAATCCACCTGCCTCTGCCTCCCAGAGTGTTGGGATTACAGGTGAGCGCCACCATCGCCCAGCTTTGGGGGTTGCTTTTTAAGAGAGGAAAGACTTACTTGGGCTCCGAGTTGGAGTGTTCTCACTGGATTGTGCTAGAGTGGCCTCTAGTGAGCTGGAAAGCTTTCTTCTGTGTACGAGCAAGAACGAAGCAAACGTCATCTGATATGACAGTGTCTTCTTGAAAACAGGATGCGCCATGTCAATGGGTGCCCCATCCAGCAGTTTGTCCCCAGGTGGGGTTTGGTACCAGATGGATGAAAAAAATAAAAAGGAAAGGACATGGCTGCTTCTAGGTATGGTGGAGGAGGAAGTTTACTGTAGCTAAAAGCATAACTAGAGGTAGGTAGAGCATCTGCGAGAGTTCAGAGTGGACATGATCCTGAGCCATGTGAGAGAGACGGGGATGGGAAGGGAGAGGGGAACTAGGCAGCCGCCAAGAGGCCTGAAGGTAAAAGACTGGCAAGTACCCAATATGGCTACATTATACAGAGAAGGGCAGCTGTGGGGAGGGAAGCCCAGCCCACTATCTGGGCTGGAGCAGTTCAGGGCAGGGGGTGGGATGTGCCAGCCAGGAGGACTGAGGGATGCTGGGAGAACCTGGCAGCCAGATCTGCTTTGATTGTTAATGGGTACTCAGCCATTTGTCCTGGGTTTGAGACCTAATATGCCATTCAACCCAAACATGCCTAGCAAGTTCACAGGTAGGAACTTCACTTAGTTTTTATTTTCTAAGATAGGTGGTGACTGTTTCTCATCCTGTTGCTGGGAACTTTCATCAGAGACTTGAAGTTCTTGTCTTCTTTCACTTGCTTGGTTAGAGTTAAATACCAAGATACTTTATATTATTTGTGACTATTGTGAAGGGTGTTCTTTTCTTAATTTCTTTTTCAGCTCATTTATCCTTTATAGAGAAAGGCTACTGATTTGTTTGAGTTAGTTTTCTATCCAGCCACTTTGCTGAAGTTTTTGTTAGCTGTAGGAGATCTTTGGTAGAATTTTTGGGGTCACTTATGTATGCTATCTTATCATCCACAAAGGGTAGACACGTTGACTTCTTCCTTTCTGATTTGTATCTCTTTTAGATCTTCTAGTACTATATTGAATAAATAGGGAGAGAGTGGGCAGCCTTGTGCCAGATTTTGGTTTCTCTCCATTTAATTTGTATGTTGGTTCTATTATGTTTAAGTATGTGCTTTGAATTCCTGATCAATCCAAGACTTTTTTTTTTTTTTTGGTTGTTTTTGTTTTTTTCAGACAGGGTTTCTCTGTGTAGCCCTGGCTGTCCTGGAACTCACTCTGTAGACCAGGCTGGCTTTGAACTCAGAAATCCACCTGCCTCTGCCTCTCAAGTGCTAGGATTAAAGGTGTGCGCCACCACTGCCCGGCAATCCAAGATTTTTAACATGAAGGGATGTTGTATTTTATTGAAGGCTTTTTCAGCATCTAATGAGATGATCATGTGATTTTTTTTTTTTGAGTTTGTTTATATAGTGGATTACACTGATGGATTTTCATGTATTGAACCATCCCTGCATCCCTGGGATGAAACCTACTTGATCACGGTGAATGATTGTTTTGATGTGTTCTTGGATTTGGTTGGCAAGAATTTTATTGAGTATTTTTGCATCGATATTCATAAGGGAAATTGGTTTGAAGTTCTCATACATTGTTGAGTCTTTGTGTGGTTTAGGTATCAGAGTAACTGTGGCTTCATAGAATAAATTGGGTTTTGTTCCTTCTGTTTCTATTTTGTGCGATAGTTTGAGGAGTATTGGCATCAAGTCTTCTTTGAAGGTCTGATAGAATTCTGTACGAAACCATCTGGTCCTAGACTTATTTTGGTTGGGAGACTTTTAATGACTGCGTCTAGACAGATTCATTAGTGCAAGACCCTGAGATGGAATCTACCTTTGTCTTGAAAATCAGATGTTCTTTATGTTTAGTGGTAGGTTTGGTTCACTTTTCCCCCCCAGAATTGGCTTTTGGGGGCTATTTCAGGGAATTGAATAGTTAAGACAAAGAAAGGAAAACTGTTTGCTTCCTGACATCGGAGCTGTGCCTCACACTCTAAGATCTCTACAAAGAGTTCCGACTGTTGAAGAAAAGGCCCTCTGAGATTTTATCTTGAAGAAAGAAAAGAGGCAGGAACTCAGTCTTCTGAAATGGTTAAGTAAAAAGTACTTGAATCTCCTTAGAGCCTCTTTGCCTGTCTGTCCAGTGGGCAGCTGCCTGACTTGTGTGCTTCTTCTATAATCCTGTGATTCTCTCTTCCCTTTGTTACTGCACCAGCACCCCTAGTATAGTCCCATGGGATTATGGATCCTTCTTTAAACAAGTTCCTTAGTATGGGAGGCAGTCACTAGAGGGCTCTGGAGATGGGTACTTGCTTATTCTACTGACAAAGGGCAAGGGCCCTGGTAGAGTACTATTTCTGAGGGCAGACGTTGCTTTGGAGAATGGAAGGCCATGTTTCTAACTGGTTGCTTTCCCTTAAGCCATGGGGAGTTTTCGCCATCTTTGACTGAAAATCTAGCAGGGTCCTTGGAAGTAAAAACTGAATGTGTGGGAACCCATCTGCCACTAGCTTGCCCATCCTCAGTGTCACCACATACCATAACTGACACTTTCAGTTTTTCCAGCTGTCTGTTGTTATTTAACATCACCTATCAAGCTCATTGTTGGAGCAGAAACCAGAAGCCCTCTCTTTATACTGTTTATAACTCTTGAGAAGAGTGGACTTTTTAAAGTGTAGGGTTAGAGAGATGGCCTGGGGTTGAGAGCTCTTGTTGTTATTGCACAGGGCCTATGCTCAATTCCCAGCACCCACAGGATGGCTTCTTACAGCTGTTAACTCCAGTTCCAGGGTGTCTGGCACCCTCTGCTGACCTGGAGGACACTAGGCACACACATGATACATAGATACACATGTAGGCAAAACACCCATACACATAAAACAAAATAAATAAAAATCTTAAAAAAAAAGAGAGAGAAAATCATGGAATGAATGGCTTTGTGGATAGAGTTACAGATGTCTTTGATTTCAGGTTGAAAGAGCAGAACCTCGTCAAGGAGCTGAGGTCCCGGGAGCTGGAGAGCAGTAGTGACAGTGATGAGAAGGTCCACCTGGCCAAGCCCTCTTCACTGTCTAAGCGCAAACTTGAACTTGAGGTAGAGACGGTAGAAAAGAAGAAGAAAGGTCGCCCTCGGAAGGATTCTCGTCTTTTGCCCATGTCTCTGTCCGTCCAGGTGAGGCCTATGGACCGTCTTGCCTGTCCTACCCTGCCTCGTTGGGAGGCCCTTGTGTGTGGATGGTGTCTTATTAGTGTGAGAAGCTTAGACACACCATTTGTTGTATCTTGTAGGCCATGTTCCTCAGACCTGCCTGCCACTCATAGAGACCTTGAGTAGACTGTTAAGACTTTTTCTGGGAGGCAAAAAAGAAGTGCCCGTTTACTTCATGCAGGGTACAACAGATCGAAGAAGTGATTCCATCTAAGTCCAGTCTGGGTTACTGAGGAGCATGAGCAGAGTGTATATTCAAAAGCACTGCACTGGGAAGCCCCACCCCACCGTGGGTGACAGAGCATATGCACTGTGACTGGAGTCCCACCCTCAGTCACGCTTCTGCCTCTTAGTTCTCTAACCCATTCCTTAAGACCAAGGCCATTCCTTAAGCCTGGCGATGGGAGGGAGTGTTGTCTGGAATGTAGGCGAGAGAGAGTCTAGTAACCTCCCTCTTCCAGCTTCACTGAGGGAATGTTAGGAGCTCCATTTTTGGTACTGTAGACCCAACTATCACTGTATTGTTTTTCTTATTTCATTGCCATGACGTGGGGCCAACATATTCTGTAGGTCACCACAGCAGTCTCTGCTCCATGATGGCGAGATGGCACTCAGAGGAAATAGCTACACCAGAACTGGTCCCCTGATGTCAGCCCCCTCATCTGTCAGGTGGGGATTCTTGTAGCATTCCCTTGTGCTTTCTGCCTTCCAGAGTAGGTGGACATGCCTTGGGAACAGGCCCAGCCTCACCTTAGACCCTTACCTCTGGGTGACTTACTTTCCCTAATGTTACCCCTGTAGTGTTTAGGTGGAGCTCAGGGATATTTCTGACTCTTTTAGTCTCCAGCTGCCCTGTCTGCAGAGAAGGAGGCCATGTGTCTGTCCGCACCAGCACTTGCACTGAAGCTGCCAATTCCAGGCCCACAGAGAGCGTTCACCCTCCAGGTGAGGATTGGAACTCCTACCACTCCCTCATAAGAGCATACATTCTCTCTCCCCTGATATAGGCCCCCTCGTGCTACACCTTGGGACTCATTTTCAGGGGCTCTCTATCTTCTGGAGGGATACTAGCTGACTGGGGTAGGCCGCTAGCCTCCTATCCCTACCCTCATGTCTCTTTCTCTCTCTAGTTTGCTTCTAAGTCTCAACTGCCAGGGCTGCTGCCCTTACCATCGAATCTGGATACCAGCTCTTTCAAGACCTGACTTGTGCGTCCTCTGAGAAGCCTCTTGCATGGCAGTGTCAGGCTGGGCGCCCATGGCACATGCGTCTGTGTCTGCCCTAGTCCTTAGCTGGCTCTCAGAACCTGGCTTAAATATTCTTTCTTAGGTTTCTTTTTAGATTTATTTTATTTTCATTTTATGTGTATGAATATTTTGCCCACACCTATGCATGTATACCATATGCATACTTGTTGCTCATAGAGGTCAGAAGAAGGAAGTTACACATAGTTGTGAGCTGCCATGTGGGTGCTGGGAGTTGAACCAGGTCCTCTGTAAGAACAACACATGCTTCAAGCCACTGAGCCATCTCTCTAGTGCCAAGAGTAGAGACTTATTACCATGAAATTATTCAAACAGTGTTAGACTAAATAATCCCTTCTATGCACATGCCCGGCATCTGTGTCCATGCTTTTCCCATTATGGGGGCTTTCCACTTACCTGTCATTTCACTGTACACCTCTACATCTAGCTTGGTGCATCTCCTTCGACAACCTTCGTGGACTCTGTATCTATGTCATTTTCCTCTGGCCACATGGTAGGAGAGGTATGAGCTGGTGATGCGGTGCTTGAGAATAGGCACCATCTCTTCCAGACATAGTTGTGTGTGCGCGCGCGCGCGCGCGTGTGTGTGTGTGTGTGTGTGTGTGTGTGTGTGCGCGTGTGTGTGTGTGTGCGAGTACCTGTGTTTGTGCATGCCTGTTTGTGTGTGCGCACGCGCATGCGTGTGTCATGCTGCAGAAGGGTTGAGTATGTTGAAAGGAAGGACAGCACCCATGTGGTGGTTTGTTCATGTGTGCGCGTGCGTGTGCGTGTGCGTGTGCGTGTGTGTGTGTGTGTGTGTGTGTGTGTGTGTGTTGAAAGGAAGGACAACACCCATGTGGTGGTTTGCTTGTGTGTGCGGGGCCATGATGTGTGTAGCTTGGTTGCACAAGGCCACTCCTGGAGACTCGACTCCATAATCCTGTGGACCCCCAATATAAAGAATTATATGCTATCTTCTAGCTCTAAAAGAAGTCAAGGGCTCCCTTAACCTCTTTTCAGACAGTATATATGCTGTCAATTTGCTCCCGTGGTTATCAAGATACTTCATCAAACTATACGCCAACCCACTTTCCCCTCTACTTTTACAGGTCTCCACTCTCATACAGGGAAGAGACTCCACCATCTATATCCAGCATGTCCGATCTCACAGTCCCCTGCCAAGGTCCCATAGCCGAGGGAAATGCACTCGCTGATCAAACTGCCTCAACAGGGACATTCCTCCATAGAACAAGCAGATCAGTTTCACTCACGCACACATACACACACCTAAAGGGGCTTCATGCCTGCTTCCCTCACATCCCTCCTGCTCAACTCCAAAGGATAATAAAGACAGGCTCCTCTTGTGTGTCCCTCATTACCACCCCAGCTTTGCAAAGGATGGGTACCAATCTCCGAGACCTTAAGTCCAATGCCTTATGGCAAATTGATGTCTCCCATATTCCCCAATTCGGCAGACAGAAATATATTTTTGTCACCATATATACGTACTTGCATTTCACATGGGCTACAGCCCAAACAGGAGAAAACTCAAAAAGGTTGGTTCACCATATGCTCTCTACCTTTGCCATGGTGGGCATTCCTCCACAGATAAATACTGACAATGGCCCTGCCTTTACTAATACTCAATTCAAAACCTTTTGCACACACTGGGAAATTGCCCATCATACGAGAATTTCCCACAACCCCCAGGGCCAACGAATAGTAGAACACTTGAGACTTTAAAGACCCGGCTCCTAAAACAAAAGACAACCGCCTATCCCCCTAATGTACAATTAGTGATGGCTCTGACTACCCTAAACATATTTAATGTCTGTAAAAACTCCAGACATCAAAAAAAAAAAAAAAAAAAAAAGCCGGGCAGTGGTGGTGCACGCCTATAATCCCAGCACTCTGGGAGGCAGAGGCAGGTGGATTTCTGAGTTCGAGGCCAGCCTGGTCTACAGAGTGAGCTCCAGCACAGCCAGGGCTACACAGAGAAACCCTGTCTCGAAAAAAACAAATCCAAAAAAAAAAAAAAAAAAACTCCAGACATCTTCCTATCTCCCTCCATTGGCACACACCAAAATTACACCCCCCCCCACACCACCCCCACCCCGCCAATCCTAGTACGATGGAGAGATCCTTTGGAAGGGACCAGATCCCCCTCCTTACAACTGGGAGGAGCTTCGCTTGTGTCTTTCCACAGGATTATGGAGTTGAGTCTCCAGAGTGGCCTTGCCCAACCAAGCTACACACATCATGGTCCCACACGTGTGTGTGTGTGTGTGTGTGTGTGTGTGTGTGTGTGTGTGTGTGCGTGTGTGTGGCACGCACATGTCCCCAGGGGTCTTCAACTCTCAGTACCACATGGAGCCATCCTCGGTTTCTGGTGTCTAGAGGAAATGTAGCTCCTTGCTTTTAACCAGCCACTCCACTTCACCACTTGCACTTGGGTAAATCTGTCAACTCTTCTGCCTGGCTTTCTATACAGAAACCCAGCTTCTACCGATCAGATCTGTAGATATGTATAAGGCTGAATCTGCTTCATGCCAGGCATTGACGTAGACCATGAAGATATGAGTTATGTAATGCCATAGTATTACATAGGGAAGTTTGTTACTGTAGAGATCACCTTGGGCTTTTTATACTTTCCTCTCTTATCAGATATAGCAGTCTTTGTCTGAGGCTTACTCCCAAGTCCAAGGCTGTAGTCTTGGGCGAATTACACCTCTATGAGATGATATCGCCCAGGCCCTGTCACCCTTCTCTGGTGGCCAGTCTTTGTTGTCTGCCCTGCCTCAGAGCCTAGGCTGTCTTTCGTCCCCGAGAGTCCCCCATCTCTAGGAACTACATGAACAGGCCTACTGCTCTCTGATGTCATGTGTTGCTTTCCTCCATCCAGGTGAGCTCTGACCCCTCCATGTACATTGAGGTGGAGAATGAAGTGACCACTGTTGGGGGGATAAGGCTGAGTCGCCTCAAGTGCAACCGTGAAGGGAAGGAGTGGGAGACAGTGCTGAGCAGCCGCGTCCTCACTGCTGCCGGCAGCTGGTAAGGGCCGTGATGGACTGCACCGGCACAGTTATGGAACATAACCTGTGAGAAGAGAACAGCTTCAGGCGAGGCTCCTCGGCGTCTTCTGAACATTTATTCACCTCTTAGTCTCTACCGTGTCAGTGTCCTTGCCTCATATTGTCACAGGCTGGCTTTAAGCCTGGCTTTAACCCAGTTTAGCAAGACCCCTGCCTGAGGTCTGTCTGCCTTTCCCTGGCCTGCGCAGGTGCCTGGATTTTCACCCAACGTCATGGGTAGGACTGATGGTGCTTCAAGTCCTAGCCCTGCTGGCTTGGGAGGTGGGATTGCCGATGGGTTGTCTTAGTTCAGGGAAGTCACACAGTGTCTTCGTACAGCAGCACAAGGGCTCCTTCCTTGGCTTACTTCAAACAGACAGCCAGCACCTTCAGGTACCCAGTGCTCTCTTGTTTACAACTGTCTAGTTTCAAAGTATGAATACAGGAAAACTTTGAACGGGACCCAGTAGCAGAGAGGGAACTCTCTTTGTGACTGTGTTCTGTCTGATCATTTCTCATGACCATCCGTGTAGCAGATATTTCTACTAGGGCTTTGCAACAGTGATCTCTCAGCAAACAATTTTGGTTCGATCCTTAGTTGCCTGCCTTGAGGTCATGTGTGAATGCTTCTCATCTAACTGGCTGGGTAGATCGTCAGATTCACTTGGACCCAAGTGAGTTTATATAGTATTAGGTTCTGGAAGATCCCACAGTTCTGTGCCTCCTTGGGATTTTCCCTTGGCACAGTATCACTGAGTTTTAAGTCCTAGCTTCCTGTGCATTTGGTACAATTGTACCAACTCTGGTGCTAAGGCAGGTGGCATGTCCCAGCAGGAGTCCAAGGATGTCAGCATAGACTCTCCTGTAGCAATATAGCTGCAAGAATGGGAGCCTCTCCTGTGCAGGCCAAGCCTACAAAGACCCTAGCCAGTGTTGCAGCCCATGTCACAGCTTCATTACTGGAAGCTGGCTAAAGGGAAGCCCTGATCATGAGTGATGATCAGACAGACAGATCGCTATCAAATCCGAGAACTCCCTCCCTGCAATTAGGTCCTGTTCAAAGTTTTCCTCTATTCATACTTTGAAATAGACATTCGTAAACATGAGTGTCTTGCTCATACTTAGAATGGGAAAGTTGGGAGTACTCCTAAGCAGGGGAAATTGCCCATACAATGTACCCTGACTCAAGGGCTCCATATGCCTTGCTAGGGTGTGAGTAACCCATGCACCAGTGCCCTGGCTGTGGACACCGTACTTGAAAGACAGTGGCCTCTTGGTAGGTCCTTGAGGACCACATCTTGATGAGGGTGCTCCTCTGAAGCATTCCTTGCTCATGAAGTAACACCGTTCCTGTCCTAGCCCTGAGAGCCTGGAGTGCTCAGCTGCTGTCCTAGAACAGCCGGGACTAGTGTCTACCTTCTCCCAGCCTGTTCCCTGAGGCCTTGTCTGGACTTTACTGACTAGTTGTAGCCAGGAGTCTGTCACCTGGGCACTGGTCTTCTCTGATGAGTTAGGCACATATTTTGGGCGACCATGTGTTGAATAGCCTTGTGAAGTACTGGACCCCTTGGTCAGTATCAGGTGAGCAGCTCTTTGGGTGAACAGGGGAAAACAGAAGCCCCTTTGTAAGTGCCCAAACAGGCTGTGTGCCTTGTGTCCCTGGTCCTTCATAGCCCTTTCCTTGCCATCCCAGTAGCAGCACTTGCTCAGTGCAAGTGTCTGAGACCCCTCAAGGCCCTAGAGGAAGGCAGGCTCTGCGTCCTTCACCTGGCCCCTGTGACGTATTCCCTCTTCCCTTGCAGTGATGTGGTATGTGTTGCCTGTGAAAAGAGGATGCTGTCGGTGTTCTCTACCTGTGGTCGCCGGCTCCTCCCTCCCATCCTCCTTCCATCTCCAATCTCTACTTTGCACTGCACAGGCCCCTACGTCATGGCACTCACCGCTGCAGCCACACTATCTGTTTGGTGAGAGGCAGGCACAGGCTGGGGCCTCCGGTCTATGTAGGGGTTGGGTGGGGACCCAACAGAGAAGTGGCCAGTGCGCCCAAGAGCAGTTAGCAGTGTTCATTGGTACTGAGATGACCTTTAGCAGAGGGTGGCTACACCCCTGTTTTTCTCAGGGTAGCTGTGGGTGTTGGGAGTATCTCAGTGGATCTGCTGCCTGGAATTTCTTGTGTAGATTTGGGCAAAATAGGGTGGGGAAATAGGCAGGGACCAGGATGTAGTGAAGACATTCTCATATCTTTGACTTGGATGTAGAGCAAGCTGTTCTCTGTCTCTTTAGGGATGTTCACAGACAGGTGGTTGTGGTGAAAGAAGAATCTCTACACTCCATATTGTCAGGTAACCCCTATGGGTGGTCACTCCTCTTCCCCTGGGGTCAGAGTCCCTGGTCTGATACAGCTGTGGTTCACACCCCCTTAGCCCATATCGAGAACCAGGCTTAGGGCACAGCTTACTGTGAGCCAGAGCTCTCCTTACATAGCAGGGAGACATGCTTTCTGGGAGGATGATTATATAGGTCCCTAAAATGGGTGACAGACATCCTGGTAGTTATCAGAATGGCTTGGCTAATGCACCAAACAGAGGTATATAGATAATGATTCAGTAGTCCAGAGGCTTCATATTGGGATCGTGTGAGCCGGGGTTCAGATGTCCCCATTAGTGAATTCATGATTACTGATTAGAACTTATTCCTGTGGTATCCTCCAGGAAGTGATATGACGGTGTCACAGATCTTGCTAACACAGCATGGAATCCCAGTGATGAATTTGTCTGATGGGAAAGCATATTGCTTTAATCCATCCCTCTCCACATGGTAAGAAGGTATCCCTCTGTCCTGTTCCCTGGGAGTGTT
Organism: Apodemus sylvaticus; assembly: GCF_947179515.1. Lineage (NCBI taxonomy): Eukaryota > Metazoa > Chordata > Mammalia > Rodentia > Muridae > Apodemus > Apodemus sylvaticus. Next base: position 82,399,160 of record NC_067486.1, on the reverse strand, counting down.
TCTATACTGGGCACCAGGGACCATAGGTGGTCATTCCTGCTTGTCCTTCTTTCTTTTGAACTCTCACCAACCCCTGTATGTGCACTACCATCCCGGTAGGGTTCTGTGAACCTGGGATTCCCTCCCTTCAAAGTCTATTTTATTTCCTCGAGCCAGTTTTATCAGAACAGATACTGAGACATTTATGGTTCTTGAAAGACAGGCCTCCTTAACCACTACCAGCATGGTAGCCTTATTAGTAGTCCATTCTATGGGCTTAACAAAATGGTCTTTCAGACTTACTGAAAAAATCAAGCTGGTGATGTGATTTCTCTATTTCCTTTGACTAGTTTAGATTTTTTTAAAAAAAATGTGTGTGGGGTGTGTGTCTCTGTGTGTGTGAGTGTGTGTAGGTATATATTGATGTCTGGTGTCTTTCTCTATTGCTCTCCTTACTTACTCATTTGGCTAGACTAGCTAGTCCCCTCCCCGCCCCTCATCCTCTGTCTCTGCTTTTGAGCACTGGGATTATGAGATTATGAGCAGGTTGCCATAGTTGTCTGGCCTTCATATGGGTGCTAGAGATGCAAATGCCAGTCCTCCTGCTCATGCAGCCAATGTTTATCCATCTGAGTCGTCTTTCTAGCCCACATTAGAGACTCTAACCCAGATATATTCAGCATATGAGCTGTGTGCCAGCCATCCCTCAGGGCCAACACGTGACACCTTCTAGGTCCTTTCCTGTTAACAGCTGCCAGGCATAAGTTCATGTTCAACACTCAGATTTTATTTTTCAGTTAAAAAAATTTTCTGCTACCTTTTTTCTTAACTTGTAAGTAATTATGTATTAATGTGTGATTATAGTGAGGCAAACAGGTTGATCGTTTAAGAAAAGGCAAGTTAGGCATGGAGGTACATACTTGTAACAATAGCACTTACTTAAGAAAAGTGAGACAGGAAGATCTCAAGTTGGACGTTTTAGAGACTCAGAAAAAGGAAAAGACTGGGCTGGAGAGATGGCTCAGTGGTTAAGAGCGCTGACTGCTCTTCCAGAGGTCCTGAGTTCAAATCCCAGCAACCACATGGTGGCTGACAACCATCTGTAATAGAATCCAATGCCCTCTTCTGGTGTGTTGGAAGATAGCTACAGTGTACTTGTATATAATAAATAAATCTTTTAAAAAAAAAAAGGAAAAGACATCAACTTTTTGTTTTGGACATATAAAGATAGCCTTCTATTTTATGGAGAATTTTTTCTTAACAGGTATGTAGAGGGTCCTGAACTGCCTTATCAGGAAAATTGGAGGCCTGGTGTTTCCCAGCAGATAGAACATGGCCAGTTCACACAACATTGTGTGAGCCAGCCATTCAGAATACATTTCATATGGGGTCATTAAGACATTAAGAACCAAGACTATGTAGCTAAAATGTTGAGTGACACTCCTCTCATTTATTAGACTTGTGACTAGAAAGCCTGCCAGTAATGGGCACATGTCTTGGAGGACAGTGTCTTCACTGGTGTGCTAGTGTGGGCGGGCAGGGTTTGTTCTCCTGCCCTTTTGTCTTCTGGTTTTCCTAACCATCTGTTTCTTTCTTTGCCTTCTCAGGAACCTGGTTTCTGACAAGCAGGATTCATTGGCCCAGTGTGCAGATTTCAGGAACAGCCTGCCATCCCAGGATGCCATGCTGTGTTCAGGACCGTTAGCCATAATTCAGGGCCGCACCTCCAAGTATGTGAGCTGAGAGTCTTGACACTGCCAGCAGTGCTGTACTGGGAGGGGTCTGGTCCCTGCTTGTTTCCTGTGTCCCAACTGCTGCTTGGTGCAGAGGGGTTGACAGTTCTAATCTTCATCAAGTGTATTTTGGGGACAGCTAGAAAGAACCCTGCCCCCATCACTTTAAAGGCCCAGGTGACAGTCAGTGAGGCTCCTAAGGGTCGTAGATACCTATGTGGCACAGGGTTTGGGAGTGGATAGGGCTGTTGTTTCGGGACCTCAAACAGCAGATACTGAACGTGGATGCTACCATGCAGCCCGCCTTTTGATGAGGAACACAGAGGTTGATAGATTCATCAACTGCTGGTTGGGAGGCCTTGGAGTACTTATTTGCTCTCCACCCTTCTGTCTCCTCTCTGGTACACTGGGATGCACGGAGCAGCCCGTCTACACCAGTGTAGTACACCCTGTCTTATTGTGCCTGTCTTGCTGGTCTCTGTAGCTCTGGAAGGCAAGCTGCCCGGCTCTTCTCTGTGCCTCATGTGGTACAGCAGGAGACCACACTGGCCTACCTAGAGAACCAGGTTGCTGCGGCACTTACCCTACAGTCAGGCCACGAGTATCGCCACTGGCTCCTCCTCTATGCTCGGTACCTTGTGAATGAAGGTAAGATTACTCCCAAGAAGGGTGCCTGTTGACAATATTTTCCTCTCGCCTTTGAACCTGTCTTGCTAGAAGATCATGGATGCTCTCCACTGCCTTCCTGGGCCCTCAGTCCACCCCTACCCCATCAGAACTCTCAGAGGGCCTGTGCTCTTAGCAGCTTCCCCGAAGGGAGTGAGGAGTTGTGGAAGTGGACTGCGCAGTGACCTCCAGCAGCTCTCAGTCCTTGGTGGGCAGCCTTTCCTGTCCCTGAGCTTGGTTCCCAATGTATGGCACAGGACTGGCCCCTCCAATACTCTCCTCCCAGCTCCACACAGGTGGACCCACACAGCTCCAGCTCTCCTCCCAGAGCTTCTCCACAGCCTTGCCCGTCCTGTGCTTTGTCCTTCATCACCTTCCCCATTTTGATAAGGGTTAAGGAAAATAAATCTAAGTATCTAGAAGAGAAAAGAGCACCAAGTGTCTGCAGGGTGACTTACAGAGCTAGTCTCCTGCTTATCTCTGACTCTGTAACGGAGCCTGTTAGTAAAGCCCTGTGGCCACACAGACTTTATTCTCCTTGCTCTTTGACTCTCTCTGGGCTTAGCTTGTGGTCATTGGCCTTCCTAAACAGGTTGACCTCCCAGGTCCTCATACCTGGGGTATGTCAGTCATGTCGTAGGTCGTGTACCCTGTTCCTCAGGAATGTTTGCCCCTTCCCAAGCTGGGATACATACTCACCTTTATGTATCCCAGAGGCTCTGCCTCATCTGGACTCTTCACTTCCGTGTGTCTAGTCTTGTCCCTGGACAGTATATTAGTGTCCAGTTGTTTCCCCTTGTTTTGTTGTCGCTGAGAGGACAGGTTTAACCCTGTGTTAAACTACATGAGATACTATTTACTTCTCAGGTTCTAGATTCATCCTATTCATTTTGTCCAGTCCCTATGGTGTTAGCTGTCCAAGTGCCGCCCAAAACTCTGCATCTGGTTTTTCTGGTACCCGTACTGTGGTGCCTGTGCCTCTTGATCTTGCCATATTCAGTTGTTATTCTGTAGTTAGCTTCCCAGTCAGCTCCCTCCCTTTTGAAGTTGCTTCCCTACTTGTAATCTTGTCACACCAGCTGCAGCGTGTCTTCTCTCAAACAGGTACTGTTAACCCACTCCTTCCACCAGTTCCCCATGTTTTCCGACAGTTTCTCATCATAGAGTCACCTGTGTCTTAATTACATGTGCCCAGCAGACAGGGAGGATGTTGCCTATTGTCCAGAGACTGATGAATGAGTGAGAAACTATTCATGGGTCTCTAGGCCTCAAATAGAGAGAAATAGACATGTTTTGTCCATTGGAGGCAATAAAATATTTATTCATTCAGCTTGAATGTGTATACAGCTTAGCATATTCTTGATTTTCATTTCCTTCAATAATGTGTTCCTGTTTTTGTTATTTTTTTTCTATGACTAGGGTTTGAATACCGCCTCCGTGAAATATGCAAGGACTTGCTGGGTCCAGTTCACTGCTCCACTGGAAGTCAGTGGGAGTCAACAGTAGTGGTAGGTGCTTTTTTTCATTCTTGCCATGAGAATTATATCATAATCATGAAGGTAGATTTTTAAAAATAAGAGCATCTCTGCCTGAATCAAAAGAATGCTTTGAGAGTTCTTGTCATGACACATCCAACTGCTTACCTAATCCATGGTATCAGTGGGTACTGGGCTTCTGGCACTGCACACTTGGGCTTGAACCACACCCATGCTGAGAGAAGTGGCCCACTAGCACTCTTGGTATGGTAGTAAGAGTGAAGGATCATGCTAGACACAGTGGCACATGCCTTGATCCCATTACTTGAGAGGCAGATGCAGGCAGACCTCTGTTTGAGACAAGCCTGGTCTACATATAAAGTTCCAGGCCAGAGCAGCCATGGTTACATAGTAAGATCTACTTCTAAAAAGGAAAAGAGTCCTTTTCTATCTTTGTGAGGATCAGTGTCTTTGGTAAGGTGGCACACTTAGGCCAGAAGGTTAACCAGCTGCTTTGAGTCTGAATTGGTTCAGAGGGCTGGCAATATTGCAGAGAAGGACGTTTCAGATGAAACCCAAGGATGAGGAAAAGCAGCCCTGCAGCCGTGGACCAGCATTTTGGTGGAAGTAATGAGGAAGGCAGAAAAGGCATGCTACACACATGAAGTTACTTTGACACATAGGAAGCAAATTAGAAGGTGGTGTGGGATGATGGGGGGAGACACATACAGAAAGTAGATCTTTAAGGTCTCCTGAGGACCCAGAGTCCCTGCTAAGTTAGATCAGTGTGGTGGCTGTAGAGGAGGCAAGGAGACAGATCCAGTATGTATAGTAGCAGAACCAGTAAGGCTTGGTAGATAGGGAGGAAAGGGGATAATGAACTTTTCACTTTGTAATTTTGGGCCTGGCAAAGGTGGATGGATAGGCATACTATTGAGTGAGTTGGAAAAGGAACCAGTTGGCAGAGGACAGGAGAAACTTTCGCATTCAAGAGTTAGCTCACAGGTAGTACCTGCTCTGAGCAGGTACATTCGAGGCATGATGCAGCATTAGCATACAAGGCTGACCTAGTCCCCTTCTTGTAGAGAGGGACCGACTTGGCATGTATAATATTTTGGGCCTTTGAAAAAAAGATAAAGAGGTTAAATGGATACTGAGCATTGGTGGGATGTTACTCTGTACTGAGTGTTCTAAAAGGCTGACTTCCTGAGAAGAAACCAGAAAAGGAGGACAAAGTCATGCACATGTTTGAAGGGAAAATGTCCAGGCAGAGGGAAAAGCAGGTGTGGAGGTCCTGAGGTGGTACTTGGAATGTAAAGGAACTGCTCTGGGGAGTACTGACCAGAAGACAGCAGGAAGTGAGATGGCAAAGCTTGGATGGTCAGTACCGTAGGCTTTGACGGCATTCCTGTGTACAGTGGCCAATTCTGTATCTCATTTGTTACTTTCATGGCAGTACTTTTGAGTTGGGTAATGAAATTCTGGGTTCAGAATCTTCCTTCTAAGGGCCCTGTTGATAACATTCTTCTTCAGACTTCTAGCATTAAGGGTTGTTGCTAGAAAAGCTGATCTAATGTTATCTCCCTAGCTTTGCACATACTTTTGGAATCTGGTCATGAGGGTTTTCTTGTAGAAAAGGGTATATGGTTGTATAAAGATATATTTATTGGTTGGCTTTATCAGCACAGTAGAATAGTAACTAATACTCTTATGTATTATGAGTGGGATGCTTTTCTGTATGTTTGCTATTGATATGATATCTCTGTGTTCATTTTCTATCCTGTCACTTTGTTAAAAGTGTTTATCAGGTCTAGGAGCTTTTGGCATCTGTAGTCTGTCATATATAGAGTCATGTCCTAGGCAAATAAGGAGACTTTGACTGCTTTACCTATTTGTATCCCTTTTATTTCTTCCTCTTGTCTTACTGTTCTGGCTAAGGTTTCAAGTACTACATTGAGTGGGAGTGAAGATATTAGATACTCTTGCCTTGTTCTTGATCACATTGGGAATTTTTTGAGTGTTTTTTTTTCCATTTAGTGTAATGTTGGCTAATGGTCTGTTGTATGTAGACTTTATTATGTTGAAATATGCCACTTTTATCATGTAGCCACATTGGATTTTGTCAGTCTTTCTCTATGTCTATTGAAATGATTTTGTTTTAGTCTAGGTGATGGGTAATGTTTCTTGGTTTGTTTGTTGAACCAGCTATCTGTAGTAATGCTACAATCTTGGTTATGATGAATGTTCTTGGTATGAGCTTAAATTCATTTTGCAAGTATTTCAGTGAGAATTTTTATATTGATGTTTATTAGGATGATCATTTTTTTAAACTTTTTATTGGTTCTTTGTGAGTTTCACATCATTCATCCCAATTCCACTCATATCTCCCAACCTCTGTACCCACCCTTGTACCCACCCTTACAACCTTCCTCACAACAGAGAAAAAAAATTTTGTTGTGGACCTTTTGTCTATATTTCTTTGCTTGCAGTTGTTGATTGCAATTACTCGGTCTGATATGTGGCCTCTGGCTTCTGATACTTTTATGAATACTACAACCTCCCTGGGACTCCTCTCGGATATCCTGTTGTTGCCCTGTGTCATGGAGGTCTCTAGTCTTGCATCTGTGGGATCAGCCCCTTTATGTGCTCCCGCATTATCGATGGGGTAGGTGTTGGAGTGGGCCAATTCAAAACCCTGGGTCTGGGCCTGAGAGGTATCTGCTGGTCAGCAAGTAGCCTTTCCTGCTCTCACACCCTCAGGGCCGGCTCCCCAGCAACTCCTGCAGCCAAGGTCAGTTCTGTCACACTACCCAGGTGAGGTGCAGGGCCTGTTCTTCTGTTGCAGCTGGTAAGGGGAGCATGGCTAGTTCTCCCACTCTTATGACCCTGGCTGGGGGCAGCTCTCTTGCCTGCCATAGATGTCAAGGCATAAGGGAGGTCAGGAGGGTGTCTCTCTCATCCACACCACTGCTTAGCAGAAGAGATGAAGAGTCAGCTCTCCTGGGCGTTTGCCCTTGAGGCAAGCTCACCAGCAACTCGAGCATCCAGGGTCAGCTCTATTGTGCTGCCCAGGGGAGTTTAGGTCCTGTTCTCTCAAGTGGTGAAGCAGGTGAGAGGCAAGGCCAGCTCTCCTACTTTTACGACCCCATTGGAGCCAGCTCTCCCATCCTCTATTGGTGGTGAGGGCAAAAGGGAGGGGAGGAGATTTCTCCTTTGCCAGTGCCACTGCACAGTAGACAAGAGGCAGGGCCGGCTCTCCCACAGCCCCTACATCTAGGGTCAGTTTTATTGTGCTGCCCAATTAGGCACAGGGCCTGCTTTTCTGAATGCTGCAGCAGTTGAGGGGCAGGGCCAGTTCTCCCACTCTGACTACTGTGGAGCCAGCTCTCCTGCCTGCTGTAGGTGGTAAGACGTAGGGGGCATGTCTCCCTCACCTGTGTTACTGATTGGTAGACAAATAGCAGGGTCAGCTCTCCCTTGCTTATGCCTTCAGGGCCAGGTCACAGGCACCCCCACCATCAAGGACCCTGGGTGAAGTGCTTCTCTCCTGAGTGCTGCAGCTGGTGAGGGGCTGGACTAGTTCTCCTGCTCTCATGACTCCAATGCCAGGTCTCATGCTGCCACATGAGAGGTGGTGAGGTTAAGTGAGGAGGAGGGTATCGCTCCCTCATCCACATCATCACATAGGAAGCTAGTTGTAGGGCCAGCTCACCTGCACTGTCACGGTGTGCAGAGCTGCTCTCCTGAGTACTAACTGACCAGGGGAGGGGTCAGCTCTCCATGATGCCTAGTTGAGGGATAGGGCCAGTTCTTTATAGCTCTCAGGTATTAACATGTCATGACCAGGGATGTCTACCTGGTCTTTGGTGGTTAATAGACCCTGGCTACTTCAGGGCCAAGAACCCAGACATGGTAGCACAGGCAAGGAGCATGGTCTCCAGTAGCATTACTGCTACTCACATCAGGCTGTCCCTCTCTACCCTGAATGCTCCAGTTCTGACTCTTCCTTGTGCCTACATTCTTCTCTTTCTCTTCCATTTCTCTACCACTGCTTGTTCCTGTTAGTGGTGCCTGGGGTCTCTGGTGTCTGAGGTTTTTGCAGGAGTGGTCTCAGGAGTTCTATGCCCTGCTCATGCATTATGGTGCTGTGCAGGGGTCATCTTGTGCATAACCTTGCTAAGCTCACCTGAGTGGCCTCTTGTGAGGGTCATCTGTCAAGGTGACAGGGACAGATGCCTCTAGGGACAGAGGAAGATCATCTTTCATTTTCTTTTGTTATGTCTTTATCTGTGATCAGGATAACATTGGTTCTATTAAAAACCATTTTCAACTGTTTCTTCCTTTTCTATGTCATGTAGTAATTTCAGTAGTGTTGATGTTGGTTCTTCAGACTTGGTTCAGGTACTCGGCCTTTTTAGTTGGGAGACTATAACTTTCAATTTTGTTGCTGATTATTGAAATAATTAATTTGTTAATTAATAAATCCTGGCAGTGGGCTCACTACCCACCCCAAAGGTCTACATTATCAAATGAAAGACACACACACACACACACACAAACACAGCCCTTATATTTCGATATGTCTTAATTAACACAATAGCTGGGCTACTGCCTAATTCCACTATTGAGAGAATCTACCTTCTGCCGATAATTCCGAGTTGTAACTTACTAAATTCTGTCTGCTTTCTTGGCTGCTCTGGACCCAGAGGGCTGTCCAGCTGGTCTGAGCTTTGGGACACGCTCTCCTGGCTTCAAATGGCAGCCATGCCTCTCAGCCCTACACTCTTCTCAAGCATGGCTTCTCTCCTCTCCTCACTTTCCTGACCTGGTAGATCTATCTCCTCCTCCTTCTCCTGGTCCTAAGCATGAAAATTCTAAAGTCCTGCCTCTGTCTGCCCTGCTGGCTGCTGGCTTCTTGGTTTACCAATCAGAATTAATTGGGGTCAGGGTCCCTCATCTTACATGCTGGACTCTCTCATTCAAACAGTTTTGGGACCCAAATTAAATTAGAATACAAGCACATTAGGCCCAACCCACTACAACTAGTTATGGGTCTTTGAAAATTATTTACTTTGTCTTGGTTTTATTTTGTTATTCTGTACGTGTCTAGAAGTTAGTCGGGGCTGGAGAGACAGCTCAGCGGTTAAGAGCACTGGCTGCTCTTCCAAAGGTCCTGAGTTCAAATCTCAGCAACCACACGGTAGCTCACAACCATCCATAATGAGAACTGATGCACACTCTTCTGGTATCTGAAAATAGCTACAGTGTACTTACATATAATAAATAAATAAATTAAAAAAAAAAGAAATTGTCTATTTCTTTTAGACTTTCTAACATAGTGGAATAGATTTTTAAAAGGTCTTTATTAAAATTTTTAAACATCATTGCTTTCTGTTGTTTTGCCTCTCCTTTGATTTTTAAAATTTTTAATTTGGGTCTTTTGTGTTTGTTTTGTTTTGTTAGTCACTGTCTTGTGGGATAGAGACCCAAAGACATACCAGCACAAACAAAATCCCAATTGAGATTATATTATGTATGCCACACGGCAGCTGGTGACTGCCTGAAGAGAAAGACTTCTCACAGGACAGCCTCAATGCATTTTACAGGAGCTTTTAAAAGCAAAGACACAGAAACTACATCCTGGTTGGCAGTTGCAAGGAAAATAAAGCAAGCCCTGGTATCCAGAGGCAGCGACACCCAATTGCACCTAGGTACTCTTGAGCCCGTCTCTTGACCTTTGGGACTGGGATCTGAAGGATCCAGGTAGCAATCCTACTTTGAGACCAGCTCCTTTTGCCCCCCTGGTAGCTGAGATAGGTAGCTTCTGATGTACAAAGTTGGACCTTTTTAGACTTTGTAACCCAAGGTCTGTAACTCTTGGGATTGGTCAAACTGGCGAAGGTCAAGAAAGTATTTTGGTAGGACTTAGCATAACGAAAGTCCATACTGAGAGTCTGTGTTAGGCTGACAGGCAGCTGGCAACTGCCTAGAGAGAAACACCATAGAGCAGCCTCAAATGCATTTTACAGGAACTTTTAAAGCAAAAACAAACAAACAAACAAGCAAACAAACAAAAAACAGAAAAACTACATCCTGGTTGGCAGTTGCCGAAGAAAATAAAGCAGCAAGCAGTGTATCAGAAGCCAAAAGCAAGCAGCGAGATGTAGCTGGAGCATTTTGACCCTGAGTTTCTAGAACAGGGTTGGGTGCTTTCCCATGGGACTTTTCATGGTGGGGATAGAAAAAGTGGGGGAGCAATTTCAAGATAAACCAAAGATGTCTCCAGCTGAGAGAAGACAGAGGAACCTCTGTCCAGTTACAGTTGTGAATTTGTTGATGGTTTGCCAATGTCATTAATCCTTTGAAAGAACCAGCTCTTCCTTTCACTGGTTATTTGGATTATACCTATTATTTATTTATTTTTGTTTATTTATTTAAGTTTCAGCCCTGGTTGTGAGTATCTCTTTCTGTTCGTTGTTTTTGGGTTGGGTTATACTTGCTTTTTCAAGTTTCTTAAGGAACATTATTTATTAAGTTCTTAATTTGAAGTCTCTCAAAAAATTCTTTTTGATGAGCTAATTGCATTTAACACATGGAAAATACATGACTATTAAAAATGATATCTACCCACCATTCTTGGGGTCCACACACAACCCAGGAAAGACCCTTGAGGTCTCTAGACTCCTGTGGAAACTTAAGTCTTGAGCAAGAAGAGGTCAGTTCAGTGTGTTAGTAAATGTAAGTTGGCACTGATGCAGATAGTAACTGAGAGATATCTTGGGGACCCCCAGTATGGCCCATTCTGAGTTCCTGAAGATAAAGGCAGGCATGGCCCATCCTTACAGTAGAGTCCCATGGGGTAAGGGTTCTTTGGTGCTTGTAGTTCCTGGAGGGATCCCCCAAAGGACCCCACTAGGGCTAAGTTCTTGTTGTGAGTCAGGTTTACCTGGTGAGAGCCTCATTTCCAAGGGGCCTTTGTTTTAGGGAGTCTGTCACATTCAGTGACAGTCCTGAAACACTGATTTTTTATTTCTCTTTCAATATTTGTTTTACTGGGTCTATATTGGCATTTGTGGTATTTTACAACTTGGAATATATCTTTCCAGTCCCTTCCAGCTTTTAATTTTTTCTGTTGAAGTTACTATTTTGATGTCTCTTGGGTAATTTTACCTCTTTGTGGCTTGAAATTCTCTTTCTTTATGTTTTTATTGTTTTATCTGTAATATGTTGTGAAGATCTTTTTTCTGGTCCTACCTATTTGAGCTTCTGTAAACTCCTTGTGCCTGCAGCTTATACCCCTGTTCATCTAATGAGAATCACACACCTTCATGGTCCTCTGCTCCGCTGCCTTCTGGTGCATCCTGCATCTCCATGTCTGCTTTTCCTTCTTCATAAGCTCTGGCCAACTGGCAGTTGGAGGGAAGAGATCTTAGGAATTAATCAGGAGGACTGTTAGGTCCAGGGTGTCAGAACCTTCTGGGAATACTGAGAAGTGAGATCCCAGGGGAACAAGTGGCTCGCAGGGTGGGAAGAAGCAGGCCTAGTCTGGGAGGTGGGGCGGGGGTTGGAAAATCAAGAAGTAGCCAGGTTGCCTGGCAGCACTTGGAGGAACTCTTGGGCTTGTGGAGTGAGACAGTGATGGGAGGTGGCAGTTTGCCTTGTGGATATGGGAGAGAAGTCCTGGAATTGTGCAGGCCTGTGAGGTGCGTTGGAGTAGAGCCTGTCTGATGCTGTGGGGAAGGCAAGTCCTAGAGGACCTGAGAGGCACCACCTCCCCACTACCTCCCAAGTTAGTTTATGAGCTGTAATTGGAGCATGAGTGTATATGCATGGATATGAGTTTCAAGTTTATGTTTTGAGTTTATAACTTGCTGTAATCTATTTATGTCATAGGATATTACCTCACTTGTTATAAGATTCCTTGTGGTGATTAAATAGGTTTGGCCCCTGAAGATTCATGTGTTTGAATGCTTGGCCATAGGAAGTGACATTATTTGGAGGTGTGGCCTTGTAGGAGGAGGTGTGGCCTTATTGGAAGAAGTGTAGGTGGGACTTGATGTCTCCTATGCTCAGGCTCTGCTGAAGATAGTTTCCTCCTGGCTGTCTTCAGATCAAGATTAGAACTCTTGGCTCCTCTAGCACCAAGTCTGCCTGTATGATGTCATGCCTCCCATGTTCACTGAGATGGTAATGGACTGAACCTCTGAACCTGTAAGCCAGCCCCAATTAAATGCTTTCCTTTCTAAGAGTTGCCTTGGTCATGGTGTCTCTTCACAGCAATAAAATCCAAACTAAGACACTCCCAAATTATGTTTTAGATCTGTATGTAGGTGTTTTGCCTGCATACAGTCTGCACACGGTAGAGGGCATGGGACTACAATTATAGACAGTTGTGATTTGTTGTAATGTGGGTGCTGGAAATTGAACTCTGGACCTCAGGAAAAGCAAGTGCTCTTAACTTAGTGATCTCTGTCGCCCCAAGAACTGATAAAGTAACACTTTCATATCCTCCTGATCTTGTGACATATGGTTTTCTTATGCTTAGAGTTCACAGATTGTGGTTTCATTGTCTTGCTTTTAGTTTTTGTCCTTTTGATGTTTTAGATTGTTTTAACATTTAATTTCTTAACCCTTTGGAAGAGTGTAGTGTGTTGAGCAGCTGCCTTTTTATTCTCTTATTCAGATGCCTAATGTTTTAGTAGCCCTTATTGACTAACCCCCTTTTTTCTTTCCCACTTTATCTTCTTTACAGTTTCGATTATCTAAGTGTGGCTCTGTTTACAAGATCTGTTTAGGATACCACTGCTACAGTAATAAGCCTCTGTCTCTGGGAATAATGATTGGCTTTTTAATTGCATCCTTGATCTTTCTTTCTTTCCTTCTGCTGACTTGGGGTTTGGTTTGTTCACACCTTCAATGCTTTATTTGGTTTTCAATATGAGCACTTAGAGTTAAAAATTCCGCATTTGGGACTACCTTCATTATATCCCATAAATTTTGGTAAGTCGTATGTTCATTTCATTCATTCCTTGGATTTAAAAATAATTATTTCTTGAATTGGTCCAGCCATCATTTAAGTATGTGGTTTAATCGTTGTTATTCTTTATTTTCTGTAATTTCCCCTTTTATTAATTTTTAGTCCTATTCAGTTTTGATCAGAATACAAAGAAATTTTTGAAATTTCATATATTTGTTGAGACTTGCTTTGTATTCTCATGCACCGTGATTTGTTGTAGAAAAAGTTCTATGGGCTGCTGAGAAGAATGAGTATTCTTTAGTGTAGATGGAATGTCCTGTAGATGACCTTTAGGCCTATTTGATCTCTGGTGCCACTTAATTTTAGCTTTTGTCTTTTTTTTTTTCCTGGTTGATCTGTTTTTGTTTTGAGACAGGGTCTCACAAAATGGTCTCTCTGTGTACCTCTGGGCCCAGAACATGCAGTCCTCCTGCCCCACCTGCCAAATGCTGGGATCCAGACATATCACTATAACCAACTATATCTGCTATTTTTATTTAGCTTGTCCTTAGTGTTTTGCTTTTGTTTTCGCCATAGATAAACAAAACAAAAACAAAACCAAATCACCTTTTAAATAAGCATTTTCTATTTTCCAGTTTTGTCTGGAAACAGAACCACCCGTCTTACTGTTTTTGCTAAACACTTCAGTGCAGTTTTGAAATCTTTGAATATAATAAGTTATATATTTTTTGATAAACTCCCCTTTTCTGCATTAAATCCAATTTGGTTATAGTTACATTAGAAAATATCGCTAATAAATTTGTTGGGCATGTGATTTCATGGTGACATCCATCAGTCCAGAATCTGATTCATTTCTACACTGGCCTTGTTTGGTTTAAGGCTAGCCTGAGTTATTTGCAAAATAGATAGAGTTGGTCTTCCTCTTCTTCTTCTTTTCTTCTTCTTCTTTTCTTCTTCTTCTTCTTCTTCTTCTTCTTCTTCTTCTTCTTCTTCTTCTTCTTCTTCTTCTTCTTCTTCTTCTTCTCTCTCTCTCTCTCTCTCTCTCTCTCTCTCTCTCTCTCTCTCTCTCTTTTTTTGGTTGTTGTCTGTTTGTATGAGGTTGGACAGTCCTGATCTTTGGGTGTTCCTTATAGGACATTTTACAAACCTGGTACTTTCTTTTGTAAGTGTTTCTTTCAGAGTGAAACATGTTACTAACAAGCTTTGTCAAGTTTTCATAACATCTTTTTCCATCTTTAACTTCCACCTTCCTGTGTCCGTGGTTATGTATTGTTGCTGTCTTTTGTAGACTGCTGGGTATGGGGCCTGAAGTCACTCAAGGCAAATGTTCTTCAGCTGGGCCTGATTCCTGATTCCAAGAGTCTAATACACTCGTATTTTAAATAGAATTTTTGGTATATTTAAAGAAATCTATATTATAGGATTGAGGCTGTGGCTCTGGTGTCATGGTAAATCCTAGTGCATGGGTGACAGGCCAGAGGACAAGATGTTTAAGGTCACCCTTGGCAGCATAGGGAGTTTAAGGCTGGCTTGGTTGTACAAGACCCTGTTTCAAAGATAAAATTTAGGGTATGTTATGGGATTGTTTTTATATGTATATGGCGGGGATTGAACCTAGGTCCCCAAATACTCTGTGGTGTGTCCTTCACCCACCCCCAGCGTTACTCATGCAGCTTCTCCTCGCTTTGCCCCATTAGCTGGCGTAGTTCCTGAATCTGAGTTGCCTCCCTGATCTGACCTGGCCTCTGCAGTTCCCATTCTCTCTCTGCCCTCGCTGGGTACATGCCTTCCGCTTGACTGGTTTTCATTTGATACTCTTGTAGACGTACTCTATGTGCTGTGCAGCAGAAAGCCTACTTAGTAATGGCTGTTGCACACTGCCAGCAGGAGCAGGGGAAGAAATACAGGCAGAAGACCAGAAGTCACTACTGTCCCTATGTGCCTTATTAACCTGAGATTGCCCTTCAGGATAGCCCTGCCTGGAATAGGAAAATATTGGTCTGCCACCTTCCCTACCCTGCAAAGTTAAATCTCTAAGAATCCTACCTAGGAAGTTTTGTGGTGACTTTTAGCCAATGTAGGTTCTAGGCAGAGCCTGGTCATTCCTCTTTCCCTGTACGACATTGTCTTTTCTAGCCTTTCTTCATGTACACTCACCTGGTTTTGCTTTTTATCTCTGTACTTCAGTTGCAGAGTCTCTGCCAAGCCAGAAATGGCCCCAGAGTCTAGACCTCCTCGGATATATCCCTCAACTGTTAATCTTGTGTCCACAGGGTCTGCGGAAAAGGGAGCTGCTGAAGGAACTGCTGCCAGTCATTGGGCAGAATCTTCGATTCCAGCGCCTCTTTACTGAGTGCCAGGAACAACTGGACATCCTGAGAGACAAGTAGCCTGTCCTGGTTTGCCCCAGCTGCTGCAAGGGCAGGGCCACACTATTGCCACTGGCAGGTGCCCGGGGCTAGCTCCACCTGTCAGGGCCGTAGTAGGGAGAGAGACCTAGGCAGAAGATGTGTTGTCCTGCACCAGCACTAGCCCAGTTCCCTGGGTGGACCTGGTCTATGTCCCAGGCCTCAATGACTCCAGAGGGGCAGCTTGTCCCTCCATACAGGCCAAACTTTGGACTTGGGGCTGGGACTGGGGCTCTGCCTTGCTGCCCTGGGGCCAGCAGGGACCTCTTGAGCCTGTCTCCAGCCTGGCCCCAAGGGAGATGCTGGCTCCGGCCACTGCAGGTGCTGTGCTGCTTCAGCTATAATGAATGAGCCATTTGTGAGAGCGAGAGCTGGGAGTTAGGGATGGCGCAGTCGGCAGATGGACCCGGAGCCTGTGTGAAAGCTAAGCTGTTCTGACACATGGACTATTTTTGTACTAGAATTTGCTAACTTGGAATATGGAGTTTCTTTTGGTTGATCAGGATATCCCTACAAGTTACTTGGACATTGGTCACTTGTAGGAAATTTAAACTCTAATTATGACAGCTACACTGAAAAAAAATTGTACTGAAATTAACTTGTCTATCTTCATTTGGTTTAATTTTTAAATGTTTGTAAAAAGAGACACTTTGTGTGGGGGTGGGGTGGGACAGAGGGGAGGGCAATTTTTTTTCTAAGTGTAAAATAAATGAACATGCATTGGATACCAAACCATTTGCTTTCCCGGCCTTTTCCTTCTAATGTCCTCTCCTCCCTCACAAGAAGTCTTTTTCCTGCTCTGGCAATGACAGCATTGGAGCCTGAAAGGATCTGGAATCATCAGTTTCCTGCTGCTGCCTTTCCCCTGTAGAAGTTCATCTTTGATGTATGGGAACCACTTATCTATCATACAGCAGCACCTCAGGCTGGCCACATGTGACATCCCCCAGGTGAGGCACTTCAGTGCCTCAGCTATCGTGGCCATTTTCAGCTTCAGCTGAAGGACACAGACTCAGAATCCCGAGAATTATCAAAAGCCTGGTGTGGTGACAAATGTCCCTGATAGTAGTATTTGGGAGACTGAGGCAAGAGGTTTGAGTTCAAGGCTATAATAGGCCCAGGCTATGTAGAAACACTCTAAAGGAAAAAAAAAGATGGAGAAGGAAGCTGTAATCTCAGAAAGTAAGCAAACGGTCAGTCAAGAAGCACAGGCACAGACTGAGAGCACACTCTGCCCCTGTTTCCCCTGGACTGTCCTGGAACCCTGCTAGAGTCAGGAGCCCTGAATTTGGAATCCAAAGGTCTGAGAACTGACTTGTCTGCCTACCTTGAGTTCTTACTCTTTTTCTTATGCCTCGTACCTAGATAAGACCTTGGAACGCATTCGTGCTACACAGAGACAGCGTGAAGAGCCAGCCTGTAAGTGGGGGCTTTTAACTCACAAAGTAAACAGCCAAGGAGTGTCAGGCAGCTCCCTCCGCTGCAGCAAGATTTTCACCAAAATGTTCTTGGGACTAGAAGGCCTGTCTGAGTTGCAAACCAGTGTCACCTTGACCTTCCTTTTTCTAAATCAGCTCTCAAGCAGAGGTGAAGGTAAGATAGACTGTATGGTTATGACCTGAGTCATGGGAAACAAGTGGCAACTAGAAACCACTTGTTTAAAGGAAACATTAGCAATTATTTCCGTTGTTTTTATATTTACTTGTGTGTGTGTGTGTCTATCTGATGCTTCTGGAGGTCAACAACTTTGGGTTGTTGGTTGTTGCTTCTCTCCACTGTGTGAGCTTTGGAGATTGAACACTGGTCATCAGACTTGGTGGCAGCTACCTTGCCATAGTTTAGCAAATCTGTTTTTACTACCTGTATCTATTTTTACAGTTGGTAGAGGTCAGGGACTGCCATTTCTAGTCAAGATGGAATAAGACAGTTGGAATTTACCCTCCTGCCTGAGACAAGCAATGAACCAGTCAAAATTCATACGGCAATAGCTTTCCAGTAACTGACAAATACAGAGGTGGATGCTCTCAGCCAACCATTGGACTGAGCACAAAGTCCCCAGTGGAGGAGCTAGAGAAAGGACTGAAGGAGCTTGCAGCCCCATAGGAGGAACAACAATATGAACCAACCAGTACTCCCCAGAGCTCCCAGGACTAAACCACCAACCAAGGTGTACACATGGAGGGACCCATGGTTCTATCTGCATATGTAGCAGAGGATGGCCTTGTTGGACATCAAAGGGAGGAGAAGCCCTTGGCCCTGAGAAGGTTCGATTCCCCAGTATAGGGAATGCCAGCACAGGGAAGTAGGAGTGGGTGGGTTGGTGAGCAGGGAAGGGGGCATGGGGTAGGGTGTTTTCGGAGCGGAAACCAGGAAAGGCGAAAACATTTGAAATGTAAATAAAGAAAATAGCTAATAAAAAAATTATGTCAAAAAAAAAGAACAAAAAAAGAAAAAGATAGAGGCTAGGGTGCAAGACCCTGAGTTTGATCTTAAGCATCATGAACACAAAAGATGGAAAATATTGAGTACTTATGGAGAGAATGAAGACGGAGAGGAAGACGCAAGGAGCGTGGACTGCCTAAATTGAGGAAATACAGTGAAGAGAAGAGACAGCTAGCATTAATGGAACAGAACACAAGAGAGCCGCATGGAGAGCTGGGGAGCTCAGGCTCTGAGCATCTGTCCAGCTGAGTACTGCCTAGTGCGTACGTGTGATGAGGCTCCCACATGGGAAGACCGCCGTACCAAGGAAAGACCTGTGGGAGGAACAGGGGAAACTGCCAGGCTCTTAGTTGGCAAAGTACCTGGCTCTAGCCACCAGGCAAGAACTTGTACCTCACAGGCTTGGAGTAGCTACTCAGAAGTCATGCGTCAGTATTGGGGAATAATTGAGACACTACAGCCAATTTAAAAAATAAGACTGGAAAGGATCCAAAGCAAAGTTCGAGAGGACTATGTAGTAGACCAAGGCCACACGACAACTAGCAAAGATGCAGGAAGATGTTCTGAAAAGACAAAATAATTTCACAACCCATATTGGCTCAGAACTTACACCACTATGGAGCCGGCAGAAAAAAAATATTAAGGCACTTAGAGTTTATTTATATTCAAGAAGTTAAGTAGGTCTGGGGCTGCAGTTGAGTTGGTAGGATGTTTGCCTGGCATGCACAACACCTTGTGGCACCATGTAAACTGGACACAGTGGCACACACCTGTCATTCTAGTACATGGGAAGTAGAGGCAAGAGGGTCAGGTGATCATGGTAATCTTTGCCTACATAGTAAGTTTGAGGCCAGCCTGAGCTGCAGGAGACCTCATCTCAAAAGAAAAGGAGAAACAAAGCAAAAAGTGGAAGATCAGACATGTGATATATAGCAATTTCCACTGCAATAAAGGTTTCCATCCTGGAGGGAAGCTGTTCAATTGAGGAAGTAAACGCAAGAGCTTCAAGAAATTGCTAAAACCGATCAGATGTAATAACCCCACCCCTAAACTTACAGAAACAGTAAGGACTGCTGAAAGGCACTCTCAGACCAGATCAGCTCTCTGAAGGTTGTGCAGTGTGTTTCAGGTTTCCAGTTTTGTGAGCTCTTATCCATGCTGGGGTAGGCTTTGATGTTGCAGTGGTTCTGAATTGTATATGCTCCTATAAACAACCCCCGAAAGCTCCTTGACACCACTAAGTTGGACTTTGGTGGTATCCTTGCTTTGCTCTGTTATCAGTTCCCTATTAACGGTGAGTAGACTTTGTTAATGTCTGTGCAGGAAATGTCACAGAATATGTGGTGGTGCATATCTGTGTTTAAAGAATTTCAGAGGCTGGGGCGGTGAGGCAGGAGGCTCTTGGGTTCAAGACCAACCCAGGTTTGGTACTGAGAACTTATCTGAGAGAGACAGAGACAGATAGGAAGGGAACAGTGTAATGCATCTTATTTGCTTGAAGTAAATGTTGTTTTGGAGGCTTATTGCCTTAGTCTGCTGACCTAGGCCTAGTCCTGGAAGCTCCCTGCAATCTAATCTAGCCCTAGAATGTTTTCTGCCTCTGAGACTTACTGCTGAATAAGCTCACCCCTTCATAGTTCTTTTTGAAGTCTGTCTGGTTCGTTCAACACAGTTTTTCTGGCTTAAACTCCTCTCCAAGCTGACGGATTCAATCTTGGCCTCTGACCAGATAGTTCTGCTTGTCCTCATACTAACTTTGGCAATGTTTTAATCTTCTGGTTCCTTCTTATTCTGTGGTTTGTTCTGTCTTCATTGGTATCTCTTCAACCTGTCTCTGTAAAATTCTCCTGGTAAACTACCTCCTCTCCCTCTCCCTGTCCTTCTCCCTCTCCCTCTCTTTCTCTTTCTCTCTTCTGTCTCTATCTCTGTCTCTCTGTCTTTCTCTGTCTTTCTCTCTTCCCCTTTCCCTGCATTGCTATCTTATGTAGCTTCCCTTTCCGCTCTCTTATCGTGAGAGTAGGGCATATCCTATCCTGTCAAATCGTTCTCTCATTCGTTACTTTATTTGCCCCTCAGCTGTCACTTTCAAACATGGGTGCTTCTTTCTACAAACTGACTTTACCTCCATTGTTTGGGATTTAAAGGTGTGTAGTAAGGGTGGGTCTGTATTCCAACCAGAGCTAGTAAAGGTGTGTGCTAAGGGCTAAGCCATACCACAACTAGAAACATTTTTTTTTCAGTAAATCACAATCTTGGGGTTCACGGAATGATAAAATATCCTACAAGAGCAAGAGGTTGAGCATCATAACAACCACAAAAACCAAGCCAAACCAAAAAAACCTTGGCTGGCAAGGGGATGCTGTGTAAAAGTGAACCTGAAGGTCCACGTTTCATCCTCAAAGTTCATAGAAGGTGAGATTGACTCCCTAAAATGACTTATCTGGTCTCCACATTTGCACAGTTACATGTGTGTGCAAAACCTAACTTGTAAATAGAACTGGACTGGACAAAAAGTTCCCAGATGAAAATGTTTGGAATAGAATTGTGGCACGTTAGATATTGAAGCAGCAACTATAGAAATGTTGAAAGAAAGAAAGGAAGGAAGAAAGAAAACATCAACCACAACAAAAACAAAGCTAACATCTCAAAGCCCCAGAACAGCTCTAAATAACTGAATGTACAAGGCACTGAAGTCATCAAGGAAGAGGAGATGAACAAAAAAATATATCAAGAAACAACAGACTTGCCCTCCCTCCCTAGCTGTCCCTTGGTCTTCTGCAACTAATTCTGGTACTGTGTTCCTCTCTTCTCTACAACCAATGGCCATACCCATGTCTTCTCTGCTGACTCACAGACCCCGTTCTTATAGATTTTCCCTGGATTTTGTTTTCAGGCAAGCCCATGGAGGCTTGTATCTTCCTAAGCAGACTGCCCCTCAGTTCTAGTGTGATATCCTTGGATACCTCCTAGCATGCATTAACAGATCTCATGTGAATAGTGCAGACTTTGGCATATGGTAGCTGGGTGTTGAGGGAAGTTAGGTGTACACACACTGGGTGCACACACACTGGGTGCACATTAGGAATCTGTTCCTGGCATCTCATGTACATGGCAAATGTTTTCAATAGAATGTCTTCATCTTTAAGATGTGGTTGTATACTCATGCAAGCTTTTAATTTTGTTTAATTCTTTTTACCATGTCTTTTATTATTTTAAACATGAGTATTTTAATTAAGATACTCATAGCAGACAAAATTTGCATAGCAAAAGGAACTTAGGCTGAAATTATGAACCAAGCCATAGTGATGCCTGTTAGAGGGAGTAGTGCCAAAATGGCACTCACTGCTAGGGAGACACTACACTTGGCTTTGTGCTGTTTGACTATTCTTTATAAAGATACATTTCCATATAATCTAGAGATTTCTGGGTTATTCTTTGTTTTCAAGTTAGCATAACCCATCACAATGATTCTTTTTATTATTTTATTTATTTACATTTCAAATGTTGTCCCCCTTCCCAGTCTCCACTCTGAAACTCCCTACCCCATTCCCCCTCCCCTTTGCCTCTATGAGGGTACTTCCCCACCCACTCCCATCACATCCCTATGGCATCCCCCTTGGCTGGGGCAACAAGAGTCCACAGGACCAAGTGCCTCCCGTCCCACTGATGCCAGATAAGGCATTCCTCTGCTACATATGTAGTAGGAGCCATGGACCCATCTATGAATACTCTTTAGTTGGTGGTTTAGTTCCTGGGAGCTCTGAGTGCCACGGACCAGCCGGGAAGATTCAGATCTTAGAGGGGGACTTTGGATTTCAGGAGAGAAACAGGTTCGGCGGTGACAAACAGAAACAACCACAGAGGCGGCTTGAATTTGAATGTATTTAGGAGCTCTAAAGCAAGGATTTTTATACAGGAAGAGTTGGTATTACCATTTCAAAAGATGTAGCTAGTGAGGCAGGCACAATTATAACCATTTGGTACAAGGAAATGCAAAATCAATCAGGTACAATGTTTCTCATGTAACAGATTCAGAGGATCAATTTACAGATGCCATTGAACTTCCTAATTAGAATACAGAGTCACTTATAATTAACAGCAAACCTTCAAAGAGTTTGAAGTTTCTTATACCCCCTGGGTCTTAAGTTTTTGTGAGAAATTCTTATCTAACATTTAGCTTCTTGACTTAATCAATGCTTTCCATACCACAGTGTCAGAGCCACCCTCATCTACATATGTACAGCCATATAAGCCTGCATGTCATTGGAAGGTTGTAATTATGTAAATGACTATGAGGCAATGTGTTGCAATTCTTAAAAAGGAGTTTACGGGTCAGTGAGTCAACTTCAAAGAACTTATCAGCCTGGCCATTAGGAACCCTTGTGAAGAGAGGAAATTTAGAGTAAGCTGCTATGGGCTCAGAATTTTCTGGCTAGTGACTTACTTCAAGATGGACTCTTTTACATCTTAATTTGCTTGGTTTTTCTTGGTCCTGGCTACTAAGAAGGGGGAGAGTTTAAGAACAAAGCAAATTGCCAAGTGAGATTTTCGACTTCTGAATAGAGGTGTTCTGGAGGCTCCAGGAGGCATTTCTCACCTCGGTCTGTAAAACTGTCTCACAGAGTCTACTGGAGCGACTGTGGCATCTGAGGGATACAGTTAGTTGATATTATTGTTCTTCCTATGGGGCTGCAATCCTCTTCAGCTCCTCAGCCCTTCCCCTAATTCTTCCTTTGGAGTCCTGGGCTCAATCAGATGATTGCCTGTGAGTATCTGCATCTGTCTTAGGTGCTAACAGAGCCTCTCAGAGGACATCTACACTAGCCTTCTATCTGCAAGTACTTTACTTGGCATCAAAAATAGTGTCAGGGTTTGGTGCTTGCCCTTCGGATGGTTGGCCTTTCCTTCAGTCTCTGCTCCATTTTTGTCCCTGCATTTCCTTTAGACAGGAACAATTCTGGGTTAAAGATTTTGAGATGGGCGAGTGTCCCCAACCCTCAAGTGAGGACACAGTGCCTATATACTGGAGGTGGTCTCTTCAGGTTCTGTCTCCCTGCTGTTGGGTATTTCTGCTAATGTTACCATCCTTGGGTTCTGGAGTCCTCTCACATCCCTGGTGTCTGGGTCTTTCTAGTGGTTCCCACCCCCCTCGTCTTGCATCTCCTCTGCTACTTATTTCTATTCATTCTCCTGGCCCTGTAGACTTCTCTTCTGTCTCTTCCCATACATGATCCTGCCCCCTTTTCCTCCCCCTCACCTCTCCCATCCAGGTTCCTTCCTCCCTCTGCCTCCAGTGATAATTTTGTTTCCCCTTCTAAGTGGGATTGAGGCATCCAGACTTTGGCCTTCCTTCTTGAAAGCCTCATATGGTTTGTGAGGTGTATCATGGGTATTCTGAACTTTTGGGCTAATATCCACTCATCAGTGAGTATATACCATCTATGGCCTTTTGGGTCTGGGTTACCTCATTCAGGATAATATTTTCTAGTTACATCCATTTGCCTACAAAGTTCATGAAGTCGCCATTTTAATAGGTGAGCAGTATTCCATTATGTACCACAGTTTCTGTATCCATTCTTCCATTGAGAGACATCTGGGTTGTTTCCAGCTTCTGGCTATTATAAATAAAGCTGCTATGAACATAGTGGAGAATCTTTTAGGTATATGTCCGGGAGTGGTCTTGAAGTAGAACTATTTCCTGTTTTCTGAGGAACTGTTAGATTGATTCCCAAAGCAGTTGTACCAGCTTGCAATCCCACCAGCAATGGAGGAGTGTTTCTCATTCTCCATATCCTTATCAACATATGCTGTTACCTGTATTTTTGGTCTTAGCCATTCTGATTGGTGTAAGGTAGAATCTCAGGGTCATTTTGATTTGTATTTTTCTGATGACTAAGAATGTTGAACATTTCTTAAGGTGCTTCACAACCATTTGAGATTCTTCAGTTGAGAATTCTCTATTTAGCTCTGTACCCCATTTTTAAAATTGGGATATTTGGTTTTCTGGAGTCTTAACTTCTTGAGTTCTTTGTATATTTTAGATAGTAGCCCTCTATCAGATGTAGGGCTGGTAAAGATCTTTTTCCAATCTGTAGGTTCCCATTTTGTCCTGTTGAGAGTGTCCTTTGCCTTACAGAAGCTTTTCAGTTTCATGAAGTCCCATTTATCTATTGTTGATCTTAGAGCATAAGCCATTGGTGTTTGAGTAAAATCACCCCTGTGCCAGTGTGTTTGAGGATCTTTCCCACTTTCTCTTCTATTAGATTCAGTGCATCTGGTCTTATGTGGAGGTCCTTGATCCACTTGGACTTGAGCTTGGTACAAGGAGATAAAAATGGATTGATTTGCATTCTTCTACATGCAGACCCTTGCACCAGCACCATTTGTTGAAGATGCCTTCTTTTTTCCACTGTATGGTTTTGGCTTCTTTGACAATGATCAAGTGTCCATAGGTGTGTGGGTTTATTTCTGGGTCTTTAATTCTATTCCGTTGATCTACCTGTCTGCCTCTATTACCAATACTATGCTGTTTTTATCACTATTGCTTTGTAATACAGCTTGAGGTCAGGGCTGGTGATTCCCCCAGAAGTTCTTTTATTATTGAGAATTGTTTTCGCTATCCTGGGATTTTTATTATTCCATATGAAATTGAGAATTGGTCTTTCTATCTCTGTGAACATTGAGTTGCAATTTTGATGGGGATTGCACTGTATCTATAGATTGGTTTTAGTAAAATGGCTATTTTTACCATGTTAATGTTATTGATTCAAGAGCATAGATATTTCTATCTTCTGAGGTGTTTTAGTCAGGGTTTCTATTCCTGCACAAACATCATGACCAAGAAGCAAGTTGGGGAGGAAAGGATTTATTCAGCTTACAGTTCCAAATTGCTGTTTATCACCAAAGGAGGTCAGGACTGGAATTCAAGCAGGTCAGGAAGCAGGAGCTGATGCAAAGGCCATGGAGGGATGTTTCTTACTGGCTTGCTTCCCCTGGCTTGCTCAGCCTGCTGTCTTATAGAACCCAAGACTACCAGCCCAGAGGTGGTACCACCCACAAGGGGCCCTCCCCACTTGATCACTAATTGAGAAAATGCCCCACAGCTGATCTCATGGAGGCAGTTCCCCAACTGAAGCTCCTTTCTTTGTGATAACCCCAGCCTGTGTCAAGTTGACACACAAAACAGTCAGTACATGAGGTCTTCTTGTATCTGTTTAGGCTTGTTTTGTGACCAATTTTGGAGAACATGCCATGAGGTGCTGAGAAGAAGGTATATTCTATTGTTTTATGCTGAAATGTTCTATACATTTCTATTAAATCCATTTGGTTCTTAACTTTTGTTAGTTTTACTATGTCTCTGTTAAGTTTGTGTTTCCATGATCTGCCCATTGCTGAGAGTGGGGTGTTGAAGTCTCCCACTATTATTGTGTGAGGTTCAGTATATGTTTTGAGCTTTAGTAATGTTTCTTTTACAAATGCTGGAGCCCTTGCATTTGGCGCATAGATGTTCAGAATTGAGAGATTATCTTGGTGGAGTTTTCCTTTTATGAGTAGGAAGTGTCCTTCCCCATCTCTTTGAAAACTTTATGTTGAAAGTCTATTTTATCGGATATTAGAATGAGTACTCCAGTTTGTTTCTCGGGACTATTGGCTTGGAATTTTTTCCCCAGCCTTTTAGTTTGAGGTAGTATCTGTCTTTGTCACTGAAGTGCATTTCCTGTATGCAGCAAAATGTTGGGTCCTTTTTACATATCCAATCTCTTAGCCTATGTCTTTTTATTGGGGAGTTGAGTCCATTCATGTTGAGAAACATTAAAAACCAATGATTGTTGTTTCCTGTTTTTTATGTTGTTAGAGGGGGATTATGTTTTTGTGGTTCTCTGCTCTTGAGCTTGTTGTGAGATGATTAAGTTC
Organism: Apodemus sylvaticus; assembly: GCF_947179515.1. NCBI lineage: Eukaryota > Metazoa > Chordata > Mammalia > Rodentia > Muridae > Apodemus > Apodemus sylvaticus. The sequence goes on along the minus strand of NC_067486.1, from coordinate 82,373,566 downwards.
TTGGTTTTTCTTGGGTGTAGTTTCTCTCCTTGTGTTGGAGTTTTCCTTCTAGAATCCTCTGTAGGGCTGGATTAGTAGAAATATATGGTTTAAATTTGGTTTTGTCAATAAATTTCTTGGTTTCCCCATCTATGGTAATTGAGAGTTTTGCTTGGTATAGTAGCCTGGGTTGGCATTTGTGTTCTCTTAGGGTCTGAATGACATCTGTCCAAGATCTTCTGGCCTTTAGAGTTTCTGTTGAAAAAGTCTAGTGTAATTCTGATAGTTCTGCCTTTATGTTACTTGGTATTTTTCCCTTTCTGCTTTTAAAATTCTTTCTCTGTTCTGTGTATTTAATGTTTTATTTTTTATGTGATGGGAGTATTATCTTTTCTGGTCTCATCTGTTTGGTGTTGTGTAGGCTTTTTATATGTTTATGGGCATCTGTTTCTTTAGGTTATGGATGCTTTCTTCTATGATTTTGTTGACGATGTTTTCTGGCCCTTTGAGTTGTGCATCTTCACTTTCTTCTATTCCTGTTATTTTTAGGTTTGGTCTTTTCATTATGTCATGAATTTCCTGGATATTTTGAGTAGGAACTTTTTATACTTTATATTTTATATCATTTTTATGTCAGTATATTTTATGGTATCTTCTATTCTTGAGGTTCTCTCCTCTGTCCAATATCTAGGGGTTGGGCAATTGAGACATATTTTCTCTGGATATGGATAGTATGTACTGGGGACACAGGTTGATTTTTATAGTAGAGCTTACCAACAACTCCTGTCTCCCACCTGGAATCCCATGGGTCTTGTATGTATAAAAAAATGTGTCTTTTGGTATTGATAGAAGAAATGAATGGTCCGTGATCCTAGCATATTTATTTGAGAAGACCAATATGGGCAGCCCCCATATTCATCTGGCCATTTTCTACAATCTTTTTTCTGGTCAAAGAGAAAGCAAGTATAGAGATCATAATATTTGGAGGGGATAACAGATAGAGGGATGGTAGCAATTTGGATGGGTTCCTGGCATCCGGCTATGGAGAAGTTTCCTGCCCCTATTTGGAAAGACTGTTATCTGTGGGGGTTTCTTGAACCTCAAATTTCCAGATGTAAGGACTGCCCTGGATGGAAATGGACATCAGGGGGAAGACAAGAAACCCATGTCTAATCTATTGAGGTCAAGCTCGGCTGCTGGAGTGGAGTCTTATTTTCTGTGATTGGGGATGAGGTGAGTGGTCTCGACATCTCCCGGAGCTTAACAAAGCAAGGTCCTGTTAGGGTTAATGTGCATGAAGAAGAGATTTGGGGAAGGGATGAAAGGTTTGAGGTGAGACAGGTGGGCCCAATGAGAGAGTCCTGCAAGGTTAGCAGCCGCAGGGGTCACGAGAATTACCTTAAAATCACCCTGCCATTTGGGAGAGAGGGGTGAGGGAGGGCCGATGATCTGGAGGGGATAGAAGGACTTGGTCTCCAATGTTGACTGGCAGTGGGCAGGAGACAGTCTGTGGCCATGGTAGATGGTGGTCAGCAAAGTCCCATAGGAGAGAATGGAGATGGCAGAGTAATGGGGTGAGTAGGTGGTCTGGGAGGGGAGAGCATTTAGGTGAGAGACCAGGAGTTAGAACTGGATGTCTATACATGAGTTCAGAGGGTAAGATGAGGAGAGGTCACTTGGGGAGAGCTCGTAGCCTGAAAAGACCCTGAGGTAGGAGTTTTACCCAATTAAGGTGAAGTTCCTCTGACAGCTTAGCAAGAGTGGTTTTTAAAGAGCAGTTAGTTCTTTCTGCCTTACCTGAAGGTTGAAAGTGGTACGGAATATGAAAATGCCAGGGGATGTCTAGGGCCTTAGATAGAATTTGAGAAATCTGGGAAGTAAATTCGGGACCATTGTCTGACTGGAGGGGGGCTGGGACACCAAACCAGGGGATGATCTCTCGGAGGAGGACATCAGAGACTGTCTGAGCCCTTTTGTTAGTTGTGGAAAATGCCTCCACCCACCCCGAGAAGGTGTCCACCAAGACCAGGAGGTACTTGGCATGTTTTACAGTGGGCATGCAAGTAAAGTCAAGTTACCAGTCAGTTCCAGGAAGGGAACCTTTAGCCTGATGGGTAGGAAAAGGGGTGCTAATCTCAAATTGGAGTCTGACATCTGACAGATATTACAAGAAGCAATGATAGATTTTAAGAAACTTAAGTCCTCAGAAGTAGGCTGTAGGTGGGTCTGAACAAAAGAAGACAACTCTTGGCTATCAGGATGAAAGAGTTGGTGAAGATAGGACAGAGTTTGGCGAGTGTCAGGGGGTGAAGGTAGGGATGTAGGTTGCAGTGTAAGGTTATCCTGAGGAGGGTAAGATGAGTCCAGGCCCCTAAGGGCAGCAGCTCTAGCTGCTTCGTTGGCTCAGTTGTTTCCCTTGGAGACAATAGAGTTATCTGTCTGGCGGGATCTGCAGGTGGACAATCCCAGTAGCCATGGGGAGATGGGAGGCTTTTTAGCATGGCCATAATGTGGTTTGTAATAGTTACTGATCCTCCTTTTGTGGTAAGTAATCTGAGCTCCTTCCAGATAGCAGCGCTGGGACAGAAGAATATGGAAAGCATATTTGGAGTCTGTGTGGGGTTGTCCCTGTGCCAGTTGAAAGGCAAGGGTAAGAGCTATTAGCTCAGCCTGTTGATTAGTGGTGTGAGCAGGAAGGGCCTGCACCTCCACCACCTCAGTGTCTGACACCATGGCATAGCCAGCTTTTCTGGGCCCTTCTTATAGAGAGGAGCTTCCATCTGTGTACCAGGTGTAAATGGCTGAGGCAGTGTGCCCTCCTGTATGTATTAAGGATGAGGTAATAGTTGCTCTAAAGTGTCAGTGCGGGAGTGAGACAGGGAGTGGTTAGTATTAGGTTGAGGAAGAAGATTGGAAATATTAAGAGGTGGGCATAATTGGAAGGTGAGTGTGGAGTCTTCTGAAGAGAAAGAGTCCTGGAGGGTGGTAGAGTCTGTAAGCCTTTGTAAGTTTGACAGGTTATGAGAAGAGAGGACAGTTATAGGTGACCCCAAGCTTAGTTTTTTGACTCTTGAATAAGAAGTTCAGCGGCTGCAATGGTACAAATACAAGGTGCCCATCCCTGGATGGTTAGATCTAGTTTTTTTGACAAGCTACAGGTGAAAAAGAGGGTCCCAGTTGGTGACCTAAGACTCCAAGGGCAAATTCCTTCTTTTCAGTTACATAGAGGGAAAAAGGACGAGTCATGTCAGGGAGCTGTAAGGCTGCAGCCTTAAGGAGAGCCTGTTGGAGCCTCTGAAAGGAATTGGAAACAGGTTTGAGAAGTTCATGGGTGGGGCCTAACGCTGCCTCATATAAGGGGCAGGAAAGGAAGGAAGAGGAAGGAGCCCAGGAATGTAAAATGCTAGCCATTCCTAGGAATGATAAAACCTCTTCCTTTGTAGAAGGAACAGTTAGAGATTGAATCAGATTCATTCTATCTAAGCTAATAATAGCCCTGTGGGTTGGGGTAATTGCTAGTTCCAAATAGGTGACCTAAGGAGTGGACAGTTGGACTTTAGCAGGTGAGACCCTGTAGCCTTGACTGGAAAGGAAATTTAGAAGAGCAGAGGTGTCAGCTTGGCTAATCTCTAGAGAGGGGCTACAGAGAAGGACATCATCTACATAAATACCATCTTAGATTCAGGGAGAGGTAAAGAGAGTGAGTCAAATAGCTGTGGGCTGTCTCGGAATCCCTGAGGTAGAAAACAACAGTCCAGGTAAGTTGGGTAGAAAAGTGGGTGTCAGGATCCGTCCAGGTAAAGGCAAATATGTTCTGTGACTGAGCATCTAGAGGGATGGCGGAAAATGTATCCTTGAGATGTAGGACTGAGAAATTGGAAGTTCCTGAGGGGATAGTGAAAGAAGTGTACAAGGGATAGCCACCCCAGGACGGAGGGGGACCACTGCAGAGTTAATGTGCCGGAGGTCTTGAACCAGGCAATAGGTACCCTTAGGTTTCTTAACTGCTAGTACAGGGGTGTTAAAGGGGAAGAGGTGGAGTGAAGGAGGCTTTTCCTTATGCTTAAGTCCGCTGAGGCTCTGGTGAGAGGGGGTATTGAGCTTGGGTCATGACCTGCTAGAGTCCAGTAACTGGATGACAGTAGGAGAATGATGTTTAGCAACAGAGGGGTTCTGGACATCCCAGACTCGGGGGTCCACCTGAGAAGCTGGTAAAGGAACAGCATGTTAGTGTTAGTGGGTTGGCTGGCTAGAAGAAGGAGCAGAGGAACTGCTGGCTAGCTTGGGTTTAGATGAATTGGGGAAGCAAAGGAAATAGAGGCTCCCAACTTAGCTAAAAGATCCCTTCCCAATAAGGGGACAGGACATGTTGGCACTACCAAAAAGGAATGGATGAGGGGTACACCTGTAAAAATGCAAGGAAGTGGTGGGGTCTGGTGAGGAGGGTAACCTTGTCCTACCCCGATGATAGGAAACCGCGAAGGTGAAGTGGGTTCACAATACTTCTTCAGGACTAAGTGGCCCCGGTGTCCAAGAGGAAGGATATGGGCCGCCCACATACCATAATAGCTAACCTGTAATAACCTGTAATAGCTAACAGGTAAGTAACCTGTGATAAGGTTGTCCCACCTGTCCCACGCTGCTATCTGGAAGGAGCTCAGGTTACTTACCACAACTGGGGGCTTCCTGCTAGTGATAGGTGTAGTCAGGTTGAGAGCTCTGGCCACTTCAGTCATCTACAGCCAAGCCTGGGAGGTCAGTTGGAGGGCTACCTGGGAGGTGATCTGTGCACAGGCAGCCTGGTTTCAGGTAGAGCAATGACTTTGAACCCCGGGGACCTGATGGGGGGTAGCTTCCGCTTACGACCTTGTGGGCAGAGCTTCCCCCTGCATGGCGTGGGAGGATTCAGTCACCACCCCCTGAACCCCGGCCTCTGCTGCAGTTACCTGCACAACCTCCCAGCCCCTCACCGGGCGACATGTAGCTGTCAGTCATGTAGTTGCAACACCAAGCTTTCCCCACATGTAAATAAGGTTTCCCTAAGCCCTCAATTCAAGCCAATGAGAAATACCTGCTACCAAACCCTGGAGCACCCCCAAATTGTATACAAATCCTATAATGAATCCTATAGTTTAATAAAAGGGTGTAGCCAGGCAGTAGTGTTGCATACCTGTAATCCCAGCACTCTGGAAGGCAGAGGCAGGCGGATTTCTGAATTCAAGGCCAGTCTAGTCTACAGAGTGAGTTCCAGGACAGCCAGGGCTATACAGAGAAACCCTGTCTCGAAAAAAACCAAAATCCAAAAAACCAAAATAAATAAATAAATTAACAAACAAAAGGGTGTTCGAGGATCACTGCGTCGTTTGGGAGTTTCTGTCACAAGAGCTGTAAACACTTGGGAAGAAGTCATCTGTCCTGAAACACCACCAGCCACTCCCCTGCAACCCTCCCTGGCTAGGCCACCTTCAGTAGCCCCATAACCAAGACGATAGCAGCAACAGGACAGCGGTGACAATGGCAGTGGAAGTGCAGAGACAGCGGAAGAGGCTCCCCTGCCCTCCCCCTCTGCCAGAACCCTCATACCCGCACCAGGCAGGGCCTCCGCACACAGGCCCACACACACCGTGAAGCAATTGTCGGTCCAATGTCCCTCCTGACATGGCCCCCTTGACTTGCCAGGGGTAGGGCAAGCCCTCGCCCAATGACCTTGTTGACCAGATGGGGCACAAAGAAGGGGCCTGGTGGTCTCTGAGCCTTAGAAGACCAGGAGTCCGGGGTGGTAGCTTGGGCTGGTTGCCAGCCTTTGCCAGCATGTGGTACTTATGCTTTCTGGCTTTCTCATCTCTCTCATGGTTCACCTGAAAGCCAGCGCCAAGACTTCTGCCTGTGGAGTTAGGGGCTCTTAACCATTGAGCCATCTCTCCAGACAACTCTTCTTTTTTTTTCTAGTAAAAGTAGAATTGAAGACCAGTTTGCACCGGGGCTCGAGGCATTTATAAGGTAGAAAAGGATGGAAAGTCCCATCTGCTGATCAGTTCCACTGCAGGCTCAAAGCCGTAAGTGTTAGCAAAGGTTGATCTGTCAATGTGGTAGCAGAAGCTTTTTGGATCCCACAGGTTTTACCAATCAAATTGATCTGTCTGGAGTTTCTCAGCCCATGTGGAACTTATAGGAATTCCTAAAAGCTTTATTCCAGACTTTCTTTAAGGACAGATAAAGAGAAGTGTGGCAAGACACTCTTTCATTGGCTGCTTCCTGCAGGAGGGGAAGGATGGACAGAGGGAACTAGACTTTTCCCCAGGACCTGAGGGAACATGGGTTGGATGGATTTCATGTAGCGTGCCAGATCAACTTGGATCATGTATCCGCTCTCATGTGCTCCTGGAGAAACTTTTGAAAAAGCTAACAAGACAAGGAGCTATCATGGATAAAATGGGACCACAGATTAGAGGACCTAGTTATGGGGTTCTTGTACAAGAAGAAGGTAGTACCTGTAACATACAAAAAGTAGGATTGTTAGTGTAGGTAAAGAGGAAGAGAACATGCAAGAAAGCTATCCAAAAACTTTTTGGCAGACATTAGCAAGATTGATAGTTTCCCTGTCCACCGTTGTTCATTACAAGATAGAAACCCAGTAGTTTGGGGGAAGAATTTCTTTCCTTTCCTTTAAATTGTCTAGTGTATGTTCAGAATCAGCCATTGGGTTTCCAACATCACAACTTGTGGGAAAGATAAGATACAAAATCAATGAAGCAATCTTATGATTAACACACATTTTGTTTACTAGGGTGAAATGTAGTCATACAAGTGGCTGGACCATATATCCATGAATAATTTCCCACATCTGTGAATTTGATGACAGAGTATCTGGCAACCTCCTTTAACAAGAGAAAAGGGGTGGTTAAGGTGCAGAAAGACACATTACAAATTTGAGAAGTACTCTTCCCATAGGAGATAGTGTTTCACAGTTGGCCAATACAGATTTGACCTCAGTATTTAAGAAGATAGGCTAGTTTTTCTCAGCTGTGGATAGACACTGTAATACTTGAGAAACCCAAAGTCTTGTCATATATCTATATCTAGCTACATCTACATATATATATTTTATGTATGTAGAGGATCATTAGTGAGAAATAGTTATCCAAATAGGATCTCATATGGTTAAGTATAATATGTGAGGACTGCAGCCCTTTGAATTACTAAAGAAACATACTGATCATCTTAATTTTGGTTATACTTTTCTGCTGGGTGTTTAAGAGCATGTAGGTAGCCAAAATGAATCGTCGTTTCTATACTGTCAAAGCCAACAGAGGGTCTAGTCCTCAGGGTCACATAGGCTGGTGAGGAACCTCTGGCTCCACCACCCTTTCTTTACCAGTTGTGGCCTACTATGGCTTCCCTGGAAGCACTGAGGAAATCTTTGCTATGTGTTGACTCCCTTCTTTGTAGACTGGACTCTGGTTAGAATTCACTGAGTAGGGTTTCCACGGCCTCTGTGAACAAGAGGGCAGGTGACTTCCCACAGTTACAAAATACTTCTAGAAATGGCCCACAGTCTCTGGCACCTCATTTGCCTTGGGGGATGAGGGGAAATATTCTGCATGTAGTCCCTCTGACCACATTAGAACAGCTTCCAAATATGGTTATTAGACATGCAGAAGATCAGCTATACCAGTCAGGGTCTTCTAATACTGTATAATATTTTAACAATGTATTTCTGAATAAAGTTTGTTTAGGCATACATTTTAGACAGTTCTTGTGGTTGTTGACCTTTGACCTTAGAAAGTTTAATACTCTATATATTATTACTTCCTTATCCTTTACACACCTTAAGTAACTAAGACCTTCATAACTTGTAAGAGCTTTTTAGTTTTCTTTTTCATTCTGGAAATCATCATATACAAATTCTTCTTTACTAAAACAATTTTCATCTTAACATTCTTATAACATTTTCTTTTAGTTTTTAATTCCATGAAACATAAAAGCATTAACAACTGAATTTACTATCTGTTGTGAGAGTTTTCTCAGTGGCAGACATTAGCAATAATGCCTATTCCTGTTTTATAAGCTTTCAGTGCCGTAGGAGCCACTGAGTTTGTTGAGCTTACTTACACAAATCGTTATGGGTAACACAGAAGCAACCACACTGAAACCTCTTTACTCAGTATGTGTGAAGGTTTTGAGGTTTTGTTGTTTTATTTATTTTTTACAATCATACTTCTTTTCAAAAAATTCTTTCAAAGAATATATAAAATTGGCTGGAAAGGCCATTCATGTGCTCTTTTGTGAAGGAGTATTAACATTTAACTAGTCCTGCTGAGATCCTTGTAGGCAGGCACAGCAGGAAGTACGAAGATGGCAGTTGTTTGCTTACCTTAGAAGATAAGAAAATCCCTGGATGCGATCTTGAAGAGTCCCACTTGTTCATTTATTTGTTTTTTAAAGAGATTGTAATAGTAAGAAGATTCTTAATGTCTTTCAGATGTTTGTATTTATATATGCATTCATTTACAGGTAAAACACACTTGAAAGCACAAACATAGGTTATTTTTTATCAGGAAGGAGGACAGTTGTCCAATAGGAAAAATGTATCCTGGAGTAGGAGCCATCTCTCTCTCTCTTAAAAACAATTATTTATTTTATGTGAGTACACTGATACCATCTTCATACATACCAGAAGAGGACATAGGACCCCATTACAGATGGTTGTGAGTCATCATGTGGTTGCTGGGAATTGAACTCCTTAGACAAATGGATGGAGCTGGAGAACATCATCCTAAGTGAGGTAACCCAGTCTCAAAAGATCACCCATGGTATGCACTCACTGATAAGCTGATATTAGCCTAGAAACTTGGAATATCCAAGACATAATTCACATATCAAATGATGTCCAAGAAGAAGGAAGGAGTGGCCCCTGGTTCTTGAAGCAGTGTAGGGCAATACCAGAACAGGGAAGTGGGAAGGGGTGGATGGGGGATCAGGGGGAGGGAAGAGGGCTTATGGGACTTTTAGGGAGTGGGGAGCCAGGAAAGGGGAAATCATTTGAAATGTAAATAAAGAATATATTGAATAAAAAAAATAAACTTCTGGAAGAGCAGCTAGTACTCTTTTTTTTTTTTTTTTTTTTTTTTTTTTTTTTTTTTTTTTTTTTGGTTTTTTGGATTTGGTTTTTTCCAGACAGGGTTTCTCTGTGTAGCCCTGGCTGTCCTGGAACTCACTCTGTAGACCAGGCTGGCCTCAAACTCGGAAATCCGCCTGCCTCTGCCTCCCAGAGTGCTGGGATTACAGGCGTGCGCCACCAACGCCCGGCCAGCTAGTACTCTTAACTGCAGAGCCATCTCTCAATCAACCCCCATTTTAAATTAATTTATTTTCTTATATATTACATTCCAACTACAGTTTCCCCTCCCTCCCTCCAACCCCCACCTCCTCTACTCCCTCTACCTTCTCTTTTACCCTCCAGGCATCCCAGGGATAGCAACCAAATATGACACATAAAGTTGCAATAAGATGAGGTGCTTCTCCTCATCTTAAGGCTGGAAGAGGTAGCCTAGTAGGAGGACAAGGGTTTCCAAAGCAGTCAAATGCATCAATAACAGCTTCTGGTCCCTCTATTAAAAATCCCTCAAAAATACTAAGCTACACAACTGTAACATATATACAGAGGGGCCAGGTCAGGCCCATGCAGGCTCCCTGATTGTCAGTTCAGTCCCTGTGAGCCCCCATAGTCCAGGCTTGTTGATTCTGTGGGTTTTCTTGTGCCATTTTTGACCTCTCTGGATCCCACAATCCTTTCTCCCCCTCTTCAGCAGGATTCCCTGAACTCTGCCTAATGTTTGGCTGTGGATCTCTCCATCTGTTCCCAGCAATAAATAGCTAGATGAAGCCCCTCTGATGACAACTTGATTAGGCATCAATCTATGTATATAGCAGAATATCATTAGGTGTCCAATTTCCCTCAAGAACATTGATGCAAAATACTCAATAAAATACTCATAAACCGAATTCAAGAATACATCGATAAGATTATCCACCATTATCAAGTAGGCCCCAGAGATGCAGGGATGGTTTGATATGAAAATCCACATATAAATAAACTGAAAGAAAAATCCCACATGATTATCATATTAGATGCTGAAAAAGCCTTTGACAAAATTCAGCAGACCTTCATTATAAAAGTCATGTAGAGATTGGGTATACAGGGACACACCTAAACTTAATAAGGGCAATTTACAGCAAGCCTATAGCCAACATCAAGTTAACTGGAGAGAAACTTGAAGCAATTTCACTAAAATCAAAACAAGACAAATGCAATGTAAGTATTGCTTTTATTTCCTCATATGGAGGGATGGGAAGAGAGCAGTACCCAAGCCATACAAATACACAGGCTAGGCTGAGCCCAGAGCATTTCTTTCTCTGTTCTATCTCTGGGCCTACGTGTGGCAGCTTCTAGCCTCCTTGCATGGAACTAAAGAAAACAAAATCTGAGTAAAGTAATCCAGACTCCAAAAGACAAATATGGTATGTAGATGCTGTTTTTCAAACCTTCAATAGCCATGGCATGATCTGTATAGCCACAGAACTTGGGTATAGAGCAAAGGACTAGGGGGACGGAAGTAGAATATATACTTATGAGAGATAGGGGCACTGGAACAGGAGGAGACAGTGGTCAGGGAAGCCATAGGGAGGAATATTGGGAGGGAGAGCTAACAGTAAAAGCCATTTGAGGGGTCATATGGAAACCTACTATAATATAATCTTTTTTAAAAAAAAAATTTGTTTTTTTTGAGACAGGGTTTCTCTGTATAGCCCTGGCTGTCCTGGAACTCACTCTGTAGACCAGGCTGGCGTCGAACTCAGAAATCCACCTGCCTCTGCCTCCCAGAGTGCTGGAATTGCAGGCGTGCGCCACCACTGCCTGGCTAGAATCTTCTTAAGATGTATACATACATGAAAGAAATTTAAATGGAATCCAAATAATGAGGGAGACAAAGCTCTAACTAGATATATTTTGCTACCAAGTGAAACCTCTAGTGCCAGGAATGGATTTACACATATTTGAGCTGTTGGCCAATGGGGCCCCATTAAAACCCTCATAAAACTCAGGTTAATGCCAAAACTATTGTTTGCTCTCCACCAACTGCTGGTAAGGCCACATTACTGAATATAATACTTACATATTTTATTGAATACAGGGAAGTTGAGCTAACCAACTAAAGCCTTTACTCCTACTCACTAGTGTTTGTGATACTGGAAGGTACTCTGCATGCTACTAAGGGAGAAAGATAAATACCAGCCCTGTTACAAAGTGCTGTAGACCGTCCCAGGGGGGAGGGGGGATTCACGGCCGAGGGAAGGGCGTTGGTTCGCAGGAAAGGTACAGGTTTGGCGAGTGACAAACAGAAACAACCACAGAGGCAGCTTGAATCTGGAGCTCTAAAGTAAGGATTTTTTTATACACGAAGAGTTGGTATTACCATTTCAAAAGATGTGTCCAGTGAAGCAGGCACAATTATCATAACCATTTGGCACAAGGAAATGCAAAATCAATCAGGTATAATGTTTCCCATGTAACAGATTTAGAGGGTCAATTTACAGATAACATCAATCTTTCTGATTAGAATACAGAGTGACTTGTAGTTAATGGCAAACCTTCAAAGAGAGTTTAAAGTTTCTTATACCCCCCTGGGTCTTAATGAGTTTCCGTGAGTGATCCTTATCTAACATTTAGCTTTTACCTTGTAAAAACTTCTTGACTTAATCAATGCTTTCCATACCACAGTGTCAGAGCCACCCCCATATACATAGCCATATAAATTTGCATGTTGTTGGGGGGTTGTAATTATGTAAATAACTATAAGGCAAAGCATTGCAGTCCCTAGAAGAGTTTGCGCCAGTGATTCTACTTCAAAAAACGGACATCGGCCCAGGCTATTAGGATCACCTTGCGAAAAGAGGAAAAGAGAAAATTGAGAGTAATACAAACTGCTTTGAGAATTATGGCTCAGAATATCCTCTAACTAGAGAGTTCCACAGCTGTTCCCAGGAGACTTCCTCCCCTTGGAGTAAAATGCCTCAGCCTGCGGAACTTTTGTCACACAGAATCTATTGGGGTTGGTGTGGCAACAAAACCTTTGATCTACAGTGGTGACCTGTCTGCATGACATATTGGTGCAATAGTAGTGTAAATGTTGTAGGAATAACCAACCACTCTCTGATTGGATTTAAGGCACATTCCATGTGATGAAATCCTTCCTTGACACTGCTTGGGTACCAAGAACCTAAAACTAGATAGGCCTAGGGAAAATCCAAATGCTATTGTTCTTCTAAGTAATATAGCAATAAAATGGCTCCTAATGACATTTTGCTATACCTATGTCTCACTCAGCCACCATCAAAGATGCTTCCTCCTACAGGAGATGAGAACAAATACACTGCACAATGAGCAGATATTGAGAGACCTTGAAACCTCTGTCCTAAACAGGATTTCCCTACCATATCTTCCCCTTGGGGCTCAGGGAACAATGCAGAAGGGAAAGCAGAAAGATTATAAGAACCAGTGAGGATGGAGGACAGCAAGTGAGAGGGCAGAGTTAGCTAGACAGGCTGACTCCGTGACAGGCTGCAAGCTGTCAGTTTGGGAGAATAGCTCTAAGTTTCTGAAAAGTCCAAAACAAGTCAATTCCAGGAAAAACCACCCCTCATGGGTAGCCAATCAGGAAGCTGCCCTACCACTTAGCCTGAGCCAAGTGTAGCTAATCAGCAAGTCTCCCAAATTCTCCAGAGCCTCAACCAATCACAAAGAGACCCATAACCCTGGAGATAGAATCAACTAATCAAGGGAAAGAAAGGTAAAAGTCACCCTCTTCTGCCTTGACAGTCTTTAAATTGACCCAGCAAAGTCCGCACCTTTGTCTTCCATCCTGAACTATTGTAGGCCCCTACATGCAGATTCTTTGCAGAATAAATGCTCTTTGCTGTTGCGTGCTACTTGAGTCTGGGGTATCATTCTTCACAAATCATTGACTCTTACACAAGGAAACAGTGTTTTCCATCCACAACAGGACTGACACACATGTGAATTCACAGAGACTGTGGCAAGCATGTATTGAGCTTTCACAGGTCCAAACCAGATAAGGTCTCAGCACTGAGGTGGGGAAGTGGGCATGATCTCCCATTCCTAATCAAGAAGCTATCTCCAATTGAGTGTTTCAAGATGTCTCCTTCTTTGCATGATGTCTGCCTGAGAATCTCTGTTTTTATTGCCATCTGTTCTAAGAGAAGGCTTCTCTGATGATGGCTGAGTAAAGGCACTGATCTATGAGTTTAGCAAAATGTCATTATGAGTCATTTGATTGCTGTTTTATTTTATTTTTTAGAACAGTATCTGTACAGAGCCATATTGGGGTGTCGTGCCACATGGTAGGAACTTGACATTGGCCAAGGACAAGGGCTTCAGGCAGGAATCTGACATTAGGGCATAATAGGGAAGTAGGTTACAGCAGGAATTTTTATCCTAGGGTGGAGTGCTCAGAGTGTACTTGACATTGGTCAAGGTGAACTTCTTCCAGCCTACGTTGAGCAAGGAGTCCTGTGCTAGTCAAGATCCTGGTCCACCTAGGGTGGAATGCTCAGAGTGAAGGTGAAGTTCATTGTTCCTCCAGATCTGAATTCCTGAATTAAGCAGGTGACCCACCCAGATGCCTAAGCCGTGGAGCCAATGCCCAGCGAACAGCCAGACCACTTCCCTGGAAACTCACCCCTAGAGGCTAGGAGGAGGGGCTTGCCCAAGCTGTTAAATGGTCTGACCACCATTAAAGTTGGGGCCTTGGTAAACTATTGTCCTGGCCTCCTCCTTTTCGCCCCTTCCCCATCTATCCCTTAGCTTCTGTTCCAGGAACCCAGTTCGTAGTAGCTACAGGCAGCTACAGAATACAAGTATGTGGTTTTCACCTAGGTCCCTGGGTTATCTATTCTCAGGTTCTCAGTCACCTAAGCAGTGTTGGGTATGGGTTCAATCTCCTGGACTGAACCTTACATCCATCAGATATGGGTTGTTTACTCCCACAAGCTTGTGCTGTCATTGTACTAACATATATTTCAGGCAAGGACACCATTGTTGGTTCAGGGGTTTGGGGCTGGGTTGGGTTTATGATTCTCCAATGTACCATGCATGCAATGTACCATCCTGTACCTCCCCAGCCCGGCAGAAAAAACATTAGAATTTAGGTGTGAAAGGAACCAGCTCAATTTCTCCATGCTCAATGAATAAGTGTTATCTTTAGCAATGGGGTTTTGCCATTAGTTTGTAAACAACCTATACTCTTGGCAGCAACCTAGGTTGTTTGGAGATTTCCAGGGGGATCCCTTTAACTAACCACTCAGTTAGATGTAACCCAATCTCAGTACTAGAAGCTCCTTCATTTGGTGCTGCTTATTGACTTGTTCCTCATGGCTTGCTCAGCCTGCTTTCTTTTATAACCCAGAACCAGCAGCCCAGAGATGGCACCACCCACAATGGGTTGGGCACTCCCCCAGCAATAATTAAGAAAATGCCCCGTGGGCTTGCCTAGAGTCTGATCTTTGGAGAGCATTTAAAGATATTAAGTTTATTCTTTTCTCATATATCTCATCCTGGCTGACGTTTTCCTTCCCTCCTCTCCTTGCACTGCCCCCATCCCACTCCTCCACTTCTCTTTGTAAACAGGCGGGCCTCTCATAGATGGCACCCCAGCATGTTATTCAAGTCAGAGGCATTTTTTTGAGGCTTTCTCTTCTCAGATGACTTTAGCTTGTATCAAGTTATGTATACATAACAGTCATATATCAAGTTGATGACCCAGCATAATTTTCAAAATATATCTTCTTGATCTTCAATTGTCTTAATGCTCCAGTTAAGACTTTGCTGGCACAAGTCACACGATCCCTGGGTGAGGGGAATGAGGATGGAAGAAGACACAGAGACAAGAGATAGTTTTGTGAAGACTGTCAGTGAATACTGCAGCCCCGAGTTTAATAAGTACAGCCTTTTTATACTCCACAGTGCAAAGCAAAACCATAAGCTAGCAGAAACAATTGCTTGAAGTATATACTGGATATCTGTTCTTATCTAGAGGCCTCCTTGTTTCTTCCACCAAGGTCAATAGAATGTTCAGCCTCTCACCTTGAGCCTTAAGTGTATCTCTTTCTAAAATTCCATGTGTCATCAGGCCTGGAAACCTTCCAGTAGACCCTGACCTGCCTTGACTCTGCTGGCAGGCAGACTTCCACTCTGCTTCAGAAGCAGGCAAAATATATTCCAACAAGACTTCAAGTACTATATTAAATGGGCACGGAGACAGTGGAAACCTTGTTTTGTTTGATTTTAGTGGAATTGCTGTGAGTTTCTCTTCATTTAAATTGATGTTGGCTATGGGCTTGCAGTTTATAAACTGCCTTTATTATGTTGAAATATGTCTTTTGTCTCTCTATTTGTCATGAAGGGATGTTAGAGTTTGTCAAAGGCCTTTTATGCATCCCATGAGATGATCCTGAGGTTTTGTCTTTCAATCTGTTTCTATGGTGAATTACATTTATTGATTTAAGTATGTTGACTCATCCCTATATCTTTGGAATAAAGTGTATTTGATCATGGTGGATGATCTTTATGATGTATTCTTGGATTTGATTTGTAAGTAGTTTATTGAGAAAATTTGCATCTATGTTCAAAAAGGAAATTGGTCTATAATTCTCTCTTTCGTAGGTTTGTATGTGGTTTATGTATCAGGATAACTGGCCTCATAAAACGAATTGGACAATATTCCTTCTTTGTCTACCATGTGGAATAATTTAAGGAGAATTGGCAGTAACTTCTTTGAAAAGTCTAAGACTATCTGGCCCTGGGCTTTTTTTGGTTGGGGGAATTTTAATTATGGCTTTAATTATACCAAGGGTTATAGATCTCTTTAAATTGCTTATCTGATCTTGAATTAACTTTGAAAAGTGGTATGTATTAAGAAAATTATCTATTTCTTTTAAGATTTTTCCAATTTGTTGGCGTACAGGTGTACCCTTCCCCCCCCCCCCCCAGCCTTGAGGGGCTAAATCAGACCTTGCTTGCCACAGTTGCCTAGTCCATCTAGGTGAAGTCTATTGTTCTGCCACATCCACAGCTTCCTGAAAGAAGCCACTACCTGCTGAGAAGCTGAGCTTGTTTTCCTGACAAGATCCTGGCAAGATGGGGGATGGGCTTCCCTCCTTTAAATTCAGAGTTAAGCATTAAACTTTGGGCCTTGATCAGAACCTTTGTCTTGGTTTCATTCCTTTCTTGCTGTCCTTCCCATCCCTCTCCAGCTCTCCTTCCAGGTACCCCATTTGACCAAAGCTGCTGGGCAGGTCCATTTCAGGTGGTGCCTGAATGTGGGAAATGGACATGGAGAGGCCATCTGAGGGACAATGTCTTGGTGGAACTCCACAGAAAACAGAAGAAATCATGGTATTCTGCACAGTAAGCACCATACAGCATTGATGTTAGTGCTACTCTTAAATGTTATCTTTTTGAAACTGTTGTAGGTGTTTAGGGATACAGGCTAAGTTGGGCCTCAGCGCTGATCCCACTTAGGAGTTGACAGTGAAAAATGGGAATGGAGAATTCTAAACAGGCATTTGTCCTCAGCCTTCAAGAGCTGCTTCAGGTGAGAGGGGTAGGGTTTGAAGAACAATTGTTAGAAAACTTTTTAGATCAGATAGATTCTTGCTGCCCATGGTTTCAAGGAGAAAGAACTTTAGATAAGAGAACCTGGGAAAAAATTGGAGAAGCTCTAAGAACTACCTAGGCAGATTCTATCACTCTCTGCCTCTGGGTGCTTATAAAAGATGCTATTGACGAAGAGACCTTGCAGATGTCATATAGTGCCCAGGGAGAGCTTGAAGAATTTTAGGAAGAACACCTGCCAGAGAGAACTTTCCTAGAAAAGATCCCTCCCAACCCTAAATTAGAAAAGTACAGACATACCAGTGATGAGCTAACATCAGAGGAAGAAGCTCATTCAGAAAAAGGAGCTGCCAGATATTATGGTAAGGATTGGCCTCCTTGCGCACCTTCTGCTCTGCCTGTGGCCTCTACTGCAGGAGATGCTGCCCAGATGGATATGCAACTACATAAACTGGAGTTTGAAATTAAGTTGCAGAAGCTGAGCTACAGGAGCTAAAAAGAGTATCAAATGCAGGAAAGAGCAGCAATTCTGAGATACACTAATTGCTGCTAGAAAGAGCTGTGAGTCAGACTCACAGGAAAGGACAGGATACGTCTGATGTGCTAGCTTTCCCTATCATTGAGATAACTGACCAGCAAAACAATAGAGTCAGACAGTATCAGACTTTGGAGTTCAAGGTGATAAAAGAATGAAAAACAACTGTGGCACAGCATAGCCCTATGGCTCCTTTTACACAAGCTTTGTTGGATACTGTGATGGAGGCAAATTTAACAGCCCCAAGACTGGAAGACTCTACGTAAGGCTACTTTGTCAGGAGGAGACTCCTTACTTTGGATTCTGAAATGGTGTGAAGCTAGTAAGAGAACTGCCGTGGTGAATGCTCAGACAGGTAATGCAGATTGGGATGCTAACATGCTTTTAGGAGGTCAATATAAAGGCAATGCTAATCAGATTGGGTTCAAGTGTATGAGCAGGTTGCAAGGGCTGCCACTGTGCTTGGAATCAATTACCAACTAAAAGGGATCTCAGTGGAAATTTATCTAGTATTAAACAGGCTACTGATGAACTTTTTCAGGACTTTGTGGACGGGCTACTAAAAGCAGCTAGTAAAAATCTTGGAGATCCTCAAGATCCTTCCTTTTGTTACACAATTGAATTATGAGAATGCTAATGTAGCATGTTGTGCTGCTATTCAGCCTTACAAAGCATGGACAGACTTAGCTGGGTATATTAGTCCTTTGTGCAGAGATTGGGCCTTCATACAATCAAGGTCTAGCCATGGCTGCTGCTTTGCAAGGGACCACTGTGCAAGCAATGCTTTCACAGAAACAGGGAATAAAATGTATTAATCAGAGTTCTCTAGAGTCACTCTATTAATTCTGCCAATCCATGAGCATGGCAGATTTTTCTATTTTCTGAGGTCTTCCTCAATTTCCTTCTTCAGAGACCTGAAGTTCTTGTCATACAGATCTTTCACTTGTTTGGTTAGAGTCACACCAAGATACTTTATATTGTTTTGTGCCTGGTATGAAGGGTGTCATTTCTCTAATTTCTTTCTTAGCCTGCTTATCCTTTGAGTATAGGAAGGCTACTGATTTGCTTGAGTTGATTTTATAACCAGTCACTTTGCTGAAGTTGATTATCAGGTGTAGGAGTTCTCTGGTGGAGTTTTTTGGGTCACTTAAGTATACTATCATATCATCTGTGAATAGAGGTAGTTTGACTTCTTCCTTTCCAATTTTTATCCCTTTGACCTCCTTATGTTGTCTAATTGCTCTAGAACTTCAAGTAGTATATTGAAAAGATATGGAGAGAGAGGGGCAGCCTTGTGTAGTCCCTGATTTTAGTGGGATTGCTTCAAGCTTCTCTCCATTTAGTTTGATGTTGGCTACTGTCTTGCTGTGTATTGCTTTTACTATTTTTAGGTATGGGACTTGAATTTCTGTTCTTTCTAAGACTTTTAGCATGAAAGGATGCTGCATTTTGTGGATTGCATTGATGGATTTCTGTATATTGAACCATCCCTGCATCCCTGGGATGAAGCCTACTTGATCATTTTAATGCGTTCTTGGATTTAGTTGGCAAGAATTTTATTGAGTATTTTTACATCAATATTCATTAGGGAAATTGGTCTGAAGTTCTTTTTCTTTGTTGGATCTTTGTGTGGTTTTGGTATCAGTGTAATTGTGACTTCATAGAATGAGTTGGGTAGTGTTCCTTCTGTTTCTATTTTGTAGAATAGTTTGAAGAGTATTGGTGTTAGGTCTTCTTTGGAGGTCTGATAGAATTTTGCACTAAAACCATCTGGTCCTGTGCTTTTTTTTTCATTGGAAGACTTTCAATGACCTCTTCTGTTTCTTTAGGGGTTATGGGACTGTTTAGGTGATCTATTTGATCCTGGTTTAATTTTGGTATTTGGTATCTGTCTAGGAAATTGCCCATTTCCTCCAGATTCTCCAGTTGTGTTGAGTAAAGCTTTTTTAGTAGGATCTGATAATTTTTTGAATTTCCTCAGCTTCTCTTGTTATATCTCCCTTTTCGTTTCTAATTTTGTTATTTTGGATACTGTCTCCGTGCCCTCTGGTTAGTCTGGCTAAGGGTTTATCTATCTTGTTGATTTTCTCAAAGAACCAGCTCCTGGTTTTGATGATTCTTTGTATGGTTCTTTTTGTTTCCACTTGATTGATTTCAACTCTGAGTTTGATGATTTCCTGTCTTCTATTCCTCCTGGGTGAATTAGCTTCTTTTTGTTCCAGGGCGTTCAGGTGTGTCATTAAGCTGCTAGTGTATGCTCTTTCCAGTTTCTTTTTGGAGGCACTCAGGGCTATGAGTTTTTCTCTTAGCACTGCTTTCATTATGTCCCATAGATTTGGGTATGTTGTGCCATTATTTTCCTTAAATTCTTAAAAGTCTTTGATTTCTTTCTTTATTTCTTTCTTGTCTAAGGTATCATTGAGTATTGTTCAGCTTCCATGTGTATGTGGGCTTTCTGTTGTTTTTGTTGCTATTGAAGACCACTTTTACTCCATAATGATCTGATAGGAGGAATGGGATTAGTTCGATCTTTTTATATCTGTTGAGGTATGTCTTGTGATCAATATATGGTTGATTTTGGAGAAGGTACCATGAGGTGCTGAGAAAAAAGTATATTATTTTGCTTTAGGATGAAATGTTCTATATATATCTGTTAAATCCAATTGGTCCAAAGCTTCAATTAGCTTCACTGTGTCCCTGTTTAGCTTCTGTTTTCCTGATCAGTCAATTGAGGAGAGTGGAGTGTTGAAGTCACCCACAATTATTGTGTTAGGTGCAATGTGTGCTTTGAACTTCAGTAAAGTTTCTTTAACAAATGAGGGTGCCCTTGCAGGTGGAGCATAGATGTTCAGAATTGAGGGTTCTTCTTGGTGGATTTTTCCTTTGATCAGTAAGAAGTGTCTTTCCATGTCTCTTTTGATGACTTTAGGTTGAAAGACAATTTTATCTGATATTAGAATGGCTATTCTGGCTTGTTTCCTGAGACCATTTGCTTGTAAAATTATTGTATTAGTCTGGGTTCTTTAGAGTCACAGAACATATGGGCAGTCTCCATATAGTCTCTATGGTCTCTGGTGAGAAGCCTGGTGTAATTCTGGTAGGTCTTCCTTTATATGTTACTTGGCCTTCTCCTCTTACTGCTTTTAATATTCTTTCTTTGTTTAGTACATTTGGGGTTTTGATTATTATGTGATGGGAAGTTCTGATCCAGTCTGTTTGGAGTTCTGTAGGCTTCTTGTATATTCATGGGCATCTCTCTCTCTTTAGGTTAGGGAAGTTTTCTTCCATAATTTTCTTGAAGATATTTTCACTCTGATCTATACCTATGATTCTTTGGTTTGGCCTTCTCATTGTTTCCTGGATTTCCTGGATGTTTTGGGTTATAAACTTTTTGTATTTTGCATTTTCTTTGACTGTTGAGTCCATGGTTTCTATGGTATCTTTGGCATCTGAAATTCTTTTTTTTCTATCTCTTGTATTCTGTTGTTGATATTTGCATCTATGGCCCCTGATTTATTCCCAAGGTTTTCTATCTCCAAAGTTGTCTCCCTTTGTGCTTTCTTAGTTGTTTCTACTTATGTTTTTAGATCCTGGATGGTTTTGCTCAGTTCCTTCACTTGTTTGTTTGTGTTTTCCTGTAACTCTTTAAGAGATTTTTGTGTTTCCTCTTTCATGACTTCTGCCTGTTGACCCAAGTTCTTCTGTATTTCTTTAAGTGATTTTTGTGTTTCTTCTTTATTGGCTTCTATCTGTTGACCCATATTCTCCTGAATTTCTTTAAGTGATTTTTGTGTTTCCTTTGTAAGGGCTTCTATGTTTTGATTCATGTTCTTCTGTATTTCTTTAAGAGATTTTTTTATGTCCTTTTTGCAATCCTCTAATAGTATCATGATATGTGATTTTAAATCCAAATCCTGTTTTTCTGGTGTGTTGGGATATCCAGGACTTGCTGTTGTCAGAGAATTGGGTTCAGATGGTGCTATATTGCCTTGATTTCTGTTAGTAATGTTCCTACATTTGCCTTTTGACATCTGGTTGACTCTGGCGTTAGTTGGTCCTGTTGTCACTGGCTGGTGCTTGAACCTCCTGTGAGCCTGTAAGGCTATTTCTGCTCCTCTGGATGACTGGGTTTCCCCTTTCCCAGATTGCTGATGGGCTGCCCTACTCTTGGATGCCATTGGAACCCTGGTGTGCCTTGCCCCAAGCAATGTTATACTCGGGCTTTCTCTGTGTACCTGGTGTTGCCTGTCTGGTCCGTCCAGGAGCAAAGATGGCAGAGACTGCGGGGACCCCTTCCAAGTGCCTATCACTCTGCAGGACAAACGTCCCATGACAGGGCTGGCACACAGATGACCCGCAGAGCTGCCCAGGCCTTGGGCCTGGTGGTCTGTATCCCAAGTGATGTTAAACTCAGGATATCTCTGTGTACCTGGAGCTGCCTGTCCTTTCCATCTGGGAGCAAATGAGATCTCCTTATCTTAATCTTCTGGAATTCATAGTCACTATGCTTCAAGATCTCCATGCCAAGATTCAGGTCAGAAATTTGTATCTCAGCCTTCAGATTAGGATTATAGGTGAGCCTTCCAGTTCTGGATTGTAGTTCATTCCAGATATAGTCAAGTTGACAATCAGGAATAGCCACTACATAAAGTATATTTTAATTGCGGAGGTTTGGATCATTTTAGAAATGATTGTCCTAGGAACAGAGGTGCTGGGATAGGGCAATCAATCAGGCCATACCCCAGGAATTTGTCCTCGATGCAAGAAGGGTAACCATTGAGTCAGGGAATGTAAATCTAAGACAGATATTCAGGGTCGTCCCAAGTCGGGAAACGAGTAGAGGGGCCAGGCTCAGGCCACAGACAACCACAGCAAGCTGCTTATGGGGCCATGAAGCTGCTGCCAGGCCAGAGAAATCCATTTGTGAACATATCAGAGCAACCCCAAGAAGAGCATGGTTGGACCTCTATTCCACCACCTGCATGGTATTAACCCCAGCAACGGGAGTTCAAACTCTGCCTACAGGAGTTTTTGAACCTTTACCTGCAGAAACTTGGGTTTCTTCTAGGATGAAGTAGTATTGTAAAAGGACTGCAGATTTATCCAGGCATTATAGATAATGTTTATGAGGGAGAAATTAAAATTATGGCTGCTTCCCCTCATGGTATTATAACTATACCTGCTCACCAAAGAATTGCTCAACTTATCTTAGTTCCTATGCATCTGCTACCTTCCAGCTTTGTTAAGAGTGAGAGAGGACAGAGTGGCTTTGGTTCCTCTGACGGGTATTGGGTTCAATCTATTACTAGTAAGACACCTAATCTTAAATTAATAATTGAAGGAAAAAGCTTTGAAGGATTAATAGATACTGAGACTGATGTTACAATTATTAGAGGACAAGACTGGCCTTCAACTTGGCCGGCCATTATCTGATAGGCTCACTCACCTCCAGGGGATTGGTTATGCCAATAACCCAAAGCAAAGCTCTAAATTTCTGACCTGCAGAGACGAGGAGGGAAATTCAGGACAAATTCAGCCTTGTGTTATGCCAAATTTGCCTATTACCCTCTGGGGAAGAGATCTCTTGTCACAGATGGGTCTTTTATTATTATTATTATTATTTTTACAGATGGGTCTTATAATGTACAGTACTAATGAGGCAGTAGCTAAGCAGATACAAGGACAATGATTTTTGCCTGGTCAGGGTCTAGGAAAAGAAGGACAAGGCATTAAGGCATATTTTAAGCCTCACTCTGACACTAGAAGATTGGGGCATTTTCTGTAATGGCCACTATTTTGCCTGTATCCCATGCTGATAAAATTCAATGGCTTAATAGTATTCCAGTGTGGGTTGATCAATGAGTGGTCTTTATCTAAAGAAAAAATAGATGCCGTCTCTTCACTAGTGCAGGAGCAACCAGAGGCAGGGCATATAAGAGAATCTGTCACCATTGGAATACTCCAATATTTGTTATCAAGAAAAACAATCAGATAAATGGAGATTGTTACAAGATCTAAGAAAGGTCAACGAAACCATGGTACCTATGGGAGCTTTACAACCTGGGATTCTATCTCCAGTGGCTATTCCTAAAGGATATTATAAAACAGTGGTAGATTTGAAAGATTGTTTCTTTACTATTCCTTTGTACCCCAAGGATTGTGAAAGATTTGCTTTAAGTGTTTCTTCTATTAATTTTAAGGAACCTATAAAAAAGATATCAATGGACAGTTCCTCCTCAGGGCATGGCTAATAGTCTTACCTTATATCAAAAGTTTGTGACACAAGCCGTTCAGCCTGTAAGACAGCAATGGCCAATGATATACATGATACGTCACACAGATGAGGACTTGGAAGCAGGAAAAGATCCTTAGTACTTGCTTTTATGTTATAGAGATTTACAACAGGCTTTAGCTGATAAAGGACTACAAATAGCTCCAGAGAAGGTACAAACTTAGGATTCTTATAATTATTTGGGCTTTAGACTTACAGATCAAACTGTTTATCCCCAGAAGATAATTATTCTCAGGGACAGTTTTAAAACTTTAAATGATTTTCAAAAATTGTTAGGTGATATCAATTGCTTTCTAAGCTTACTAAGGAGAATTGAAACCTTTATTTGATATTCTTAAAGGGAGTACTGATCCTACCTCCCCTAGATCTTTAACCTCAGAAGGGTTGCTGGCCTTACAACAAGTAAAAAGAGCTATTGAAAAATAATTTGTTACTTTTATAGATTTTTTTTTTTAAAATATGACTCATACACCTACAGGATTATTGTGGCAAAGGGCTCTTCTTGTATGGATACATTCAAGGATATCTCCTACATGTAATATCATGCAATATTATGATGCAGTAGCCCATATGATTATACTTGGAAGGAAGCAGGCACTGACTTATTTTTGGCAAAGAACCAGACATCATTATCCAGCCTTTTAACGTAGATCAAGGTACTTGACTGACACAGCATAGTGTGGATTGGTTGCTTGCTCAAATATGATTTAAAGGAACTATAGACAATCATTATCCTCAAGATAGGTTGATAAAAATTTTAAATGTACTTAAGGTTATATTTCCTAATATTGCATATTTACATCCACTGCATAAT
Organism: Apodemus sylvaticus; assembly: GCF_947179515.1. Classification (NCBI taxonomy): domain Eukaryota; kingdom Metazoa; phylum Chordata; class Mammalia; order Rodentia; family Muridae; genus Apodemus; species Apodemus sylvaticus. The sequence goes on along the minus strand of NC_067486.1, from coordinate 82,349,253 downwards.
GCTCTTTTGATTTTTACTGACAGCTCCTCTAAAGGACAAATTGGATATCTTATGAATAATCAGTCATAGAGACTCCGGGGCTCTCAGCCCAGTTAGCAGAACTGACATCAGTACTGAATGTTTTTCCATCTGTAGATGATACTTTTAATCTTTTTACTGATAGTCTATAGGTGGCCCAGTCTGTTCCTCTGTTAGAAACTTGTGGTATATTTGATTTTAATATGCCAGCATGATCTCTGTTTTCACAAATGCAAAACACTATTCTTGCTAGAAAAAAAATCCCTTTTCTGTTGGTCATATATGAGCTCATTCTGGTCTTCCTGGACCTTTAACTGTTGGCAATGATTGCATTGCAGAGTTCTAATAGGAGAGACCTTTGTTTCAGATCTTATTGCATTGGCTAGACGTGGTTATAATAAATTTCGTCTTTCTAGTCATACCTTAAGGGTTTGACATAAGATTATTAAGGAGCAGGCTAGAACGATTGTAAAACAATGCCCTAACTGCTTTATATTATCTCCAATTTCACATTTAGGGGTCATTCTATGAGGCTTTGTGCTTAATCATAGTTAGCAAATGGATTTAACTCATTATGCAGAATTTGGAAAATTGAAATATACCCATGCTTGTATTGACATTTGTTCGGAATTCCTTTTTGCTTCTCTGCATACAGGAGAAGCCTCTAAAATGTAATTGTTCATTGTTTAATTGTAATTAATTTAAATGTAATTAATACATTGCTAAATGAGCCTTTAATGCTATGGGATTACTAAAGTCATTAAGACAGATAATGGGCCAGCTTATACTGGCAACAACTTTATATCATTTTGTAAAGAATTTGATATTGAATATAAACTGGAATTCCCTTATAACCCAATGGCACAAGGAATTGTTGAGCACATTGCACTTTGAAAGACTGGCCTTTAAAAACAAAAAAGGGGGAAGTATACCTATCCTTTAAGGTTACTAAAAGCATATTTTGCTTTTGTCTTATTTGTTTTAAATTTTTTGCAAACTGCTGCAAAAGTCAGTGTGCAGTGGATCACCACTGGTATCCAGTCACTTTCAGCTCAAATGGCCAGACCCCTAACTAATACACGGAGTGGTTCAGACCCTGTTTTAACATGGGGGAGAGGTTCTGTTTGTGTTTTTTTCACAAAAAGAAGATGGCTGCCTGAAAGATTGGTTTGTCAAGTGGACACAGATCCTGAGTCTTCTAGTAAGTATGATTCCAATTATGAAGATTGTTGGTATTCTGTCTAAGCTCCACCCCACACCTACCTGACAATAGCCAGGTATGCCCCGCCCCATAGATCTGGCCCACTATAAAAGGGGCTACTTGCCCCTCCTCCCTCTCTCTCTTCACTTCTTCCATCCCACTCTCACCTCTCTGCCCCTTGGGCTCTCCTCCCTAACCCCTCTCTCCATGTGGTCATGGCCAGCCTCCAATACTCTCTCTCTCTCTCTGTCTCTCTCTCTCTCCCTTTCTCTACTTCCACTATACCACTAACTTCCAACCTCTACCCTGAATAAACTCTATTCTATACTATGCCTGTGTGTGTGTGGGGAAGAGGTACCTGGACAGGGGCCTGTCTGGGCACCCCCTTCCCCCACACTGCCGTGCCACACTCCCATAACCCCCAATCCTCTTTTTAAGCCCCTTCAAAGATGGCTAAAAATCTTTATCAGCCAGCTGAGTTAATTTGGAACATAGTCTTCACTCTGATCTGAGAAGTTCTCTGTTAATTCTGAAAGCCACCTCCCCTACACCAGGAGGCCGGGCTTTGTGTCTGTTCCTTGCTAATTTGCAACTGAATTAGATACTTGGGACATCCACACAGACAACTTTAATCCTGTTTGCTCATAACTTGACTTTTTATCTTAAGCAGGTTGGTTGCTTCCACACAGGATCGCCCTCAAAGCTCAGTGACTCACCATGGCAGGTATTCATCACTGGAGGAAGTACACTGAGTGCACACTCAGGGCCTTCGAGGCTTTGGTCTGAATGGGAAAAAGGTGTGCTGAAGAAGGCTGGCAGCCAGAGACGGCTACTGAGGTTCTAGAGCTCCTATCAACCTAAGTCAGAGGCAGCACCAAAAGACTGTGATTGTTCACAATAAACACAAAAAGGCCGTGTTTGTGCAAATAAATACAAGCCTGCCGTGCATGCCCTTGAAGAGGGGTAAGAAGGAGTCTATCCTAAGACCTAAGACAGGCACAGTCACCGGCCACCATAATTCCCAGATGGGATCATGGAGCCTAAGTAAATCTTGTGCCTCCCATCTAGTTTATCTCTAGAAAATAAAATAGGGTAAATTGTACCCTTCCCCGCCCAGCCTTGAGAGGCTAAATCAGACCTTGTTTGCCACAGTTGCCTAGCCCATCTAGGTGAAGTCTATTGTTCTGCCACATCCACAGCTTCCTGCAAGAAGCCACTACCTGCCGAGAAGCTGAGCTTGTTTTCCTGACAAGATCCTGGCAAGATGGGGGATGGGCTTCCCCCCTTTAAATTCAGAGTTAAGCATTAAACTTTGGGCCTTGATCAGAACCTTTGTCTTGGCTTCATTCCTTTTCAGAGTTAAGCATTAAACTTTGGGCCTTGATCAGAACCTCTGTCTTGCCTTCATTCCTTTTTTGCTGTCCTTCCCATCCCTCTCCAGCTCTCCTTCCAGGTGCCCCATTTGACCAAAGCTTCTGGACAGCTACATACAGGTTTTTAAAGTATGTCCTTATGAATCTCTGGATTTAGTTGGTATCTGTTATTTCCCCCTTTTCATTTCAATTTTATTCATTTGGATATTCCCTTTCTTCCTTTTAGTTAATTTGGCTAAGAGTTTGCCAATTTTATTGATTTTCTTTTTTAAAATTACTTTTATTTATTTATTTTTTTACAATCCCATCATTGCACACCTCCTGGTTCACCCTCCCATAGTTCTTCATCCCATACCTCCCCCCATCTCCAACACCCTCTCCACTCCCACCCCCTGCCAGGCCTCCCCACTCCCTTAGGCCTCAAGTCTCTTGAGGGTTAGGTGTGTCAAATCAAGTTCTTTGTGTGATTGATTTGATTTTTTGTTTCAGTTTTATTGATTGCAGCCCTAAGGGTTTTAAAATTATTTATTTATTATTTATTCACTTTATATTCCAATATCAGCACCTCCCTCATCCAGCACCCCCTCACACAAATCCTCCCCTATTTCCCCCTCCCCTTCTTCTCTGAGAAGGGGAAGACCTCCTGGGTATCATGCCCCACTCCCCAGTCTGGGTATATCAAGTCACTGCAGGACTAGGAGTATCTACAGGCAGGCAACAGATTCTGGGACAGCCCCCACTCTAGTTGTTGGAGGACACACATGAAGATCAAGTTGCACATCTGCTATATATGTGTGGAGGGTAAATTGGGGAGAGGGGTGGTAGGCCCTGTCCATGCTTGCTCTTTGGTTGGTGGTTCAGTCTCTGGGAGTACCCAAGGGTTCGAATTAGTTGACTCTGTTGGTCTTCTTGTGGTGTCCCTATCTTCTTTGAGTCCCTCAGTCCTCCCTGCAGCTCTGCTGCAAGACTCCCTAAGCTCCATTTAATGTTTGGCTATGGGTCTCTGCATCTGTTTCCATTGGTTGCTGGGTGGCACCCCTCAGAGAACAGTTAGGCTAGTCAACCCTGAGTTTGATTATTTCTTACCATCTCCTTTTGGGTGTGATTTCTAATTCTTTTGTTCCAGAGGTTTCAGACATGTTGTTAAATTATAAATATGAAATATCTTCTTTTTTAAAATATTGGCACTAAGTGCTATCAACTTACATTTTAGAATTGTCTTCATTGTATTCCATAAATTTGGGTATGTTTCATTGTTAGAGTCACTGAATTGTTGACGACTGATACCCCAGACTCAAATAGTACACAAAAAGCAAAGAGCAAAGAACATTTATTGGACAAATTCCTGCATGAAGGGGCTAATTCCAGTGGGAAGGAAGGACTACAACTGAATTACAAGCTTCAGGTTTAAAGCCAAAAATGAAGAACATTAGGGAGGGGTAGGTGATCTATATCTTAATTGGTGGATTCTGTCTCTGGGGTTCTGTGTGATGCTATGATTAGATAGCGTCTTGCTTTAAGCATACGTGACTAAGTATTTTTGTTTCATGCCAAGGAGAGGTAAGACTTGACCTCTTGGTCACAAACTTGGCTAACTGTCCTTTTGCAAGCTGTAGAGGGGTCCCTTTTATCTAAGCCTGCAGTTGTTCCAGTAATTGACTTGCACAGTTCTGGGAAGTATAAACTCAGGCCTGGTCTCCTGAACTGTTAGTTTGCAGCATGTCATGGAGTCAGCCTGTTTCAGGCCAATTCACTCCTTTCAGCATATTCATTTTCATTCAATTCTAGGAAATCTTGACCTATTTTTCAATCAGAAATGAGTTCTTTCTATGCATTTGTAAGCTTTCTTTTGTTGATATTCAACCTCAATCTATGATGGCCTGATTGGATGCAGGGTGTTATTTCAATTCTCTTGTATTTTTTTGGGTCTTACTTTGTCTTCGATTATGCAGTCAGTCTTGGATAAAGTTCTATGAGGTACTGAGAAGAAGGTATACTATTTTGTGTTTGGATGAAATGTTCTGTAAATATCTGTTAGGCTCATTTGTTTTATAATATCAGTCAACTCTAGCATTTCTCTATTTAGTTTTTGTCTGATGACCTGTTTATGGGCAGTAGCAGAGTATTTAAGTCTTCCTTCTCACACACAGTGTGTGAAGGTCAATATGTGATTTAAGCTGTTGTTGTGGATAGCCCTGGGCTTGTATTTTGATACTAATTCCACTCCTTAGAGGGGCTGCAGATGAGGAGTTGCCTTGTGAACCTTCTCCCCACCTTAACTTTTCAAATAACGGCTTGAGCCAATGATTGAGCAGGAGGGGCTGAGAGTTTAGGGGAGGAGAAAAGGATCACCGGGAAGGAGGGGGGAGCCATGGAAGATCAACAGGATGGGGAGGAGCTACTAGCGATTGACTGAGAGGCTGCAGAGAAAGAAGCTCATGGCCTGAAGAAAATGTAAGTTATATGGGATACTATAGATGGAAATAGAGTAGTGTAGTGGGAGATGTGCCCAATCTAGGCTTATAACTTGTTTTGTTACTGATTGAGTTGAGATTTCTTTTACTGGGGAATTGGGTTGGAAACAATGTAGCAACAAGCTGTAGTAGTGTATTTTTACAAAAGAGAGTGCCCTTGTGTTTGGGGCATAGATGTTAAGAATTGGAATGTCCTCTTTTTCTTTGAGAAGTATATAGTTTCATTCCCCATTTCTTCTGGTCAGTTTTGAATTCTACTTTTTGTCAGAAATTAAAATGGCAATACCAGCTTGTTTCTTTTTTCTTTTGTTTCCCATTGATATTTATTTATTTATTTATTTATTTATATTTTATTTGCTTTATTTACATTTCAATTATTTCATTATTCTTTTGAGTTTCCCCCTGCCTCAGCACAGATAACTGACTTGGGTGCTATAGCGGCTATTTTTAAGGTGTTAAAAAAAAATCAAGCTTTTAATAATAATAATAATTATCTATCTATCTATCTATCTATATCATGGTTTACAATTGCTTAAAATTCTTCCTTTTTAATACTGCTAATTCTTAAGTTTTATAATTGTTTATGCAAATGTAATTTAAATTTAAAAAAGATATGTTCTCTAAATGACTGCCCTCTGGATATCTAAGAGCTAATCCAAAGGTTGGAGAGACAGCCATGGGTGCTGGCAGCTGAACTCTTGTATTTTATGGTTGTAAGCCTGGAGAGATGTCTCAGCCATTAAAGGATAGGCCCTCAATCATGGAATATGGGCGCTCAGATCCCAGGAACCACATGGTGGCTCACAACCATCTATGATAAGATCTGACACCCTCTCTTGGCGTATCTGAAGACAGCTACAATATACTTATATATAATTAATCTTTTAAAAGTTGCCTGGACAAGACCCCTTAAGGCAAGGCACATAAAATTTGTATCTCATACAGGCTATATAGAAACAATTGGATGTACAAGAATATTATTTATATCATCAAAAGGATAATGGCTTAAAATAATTTTGTATTTTTGTGCACATTAAATTATAAAGATTTGTTCTTGGTGTCCTCAATTTCTACCTCTACCACATGATGGTGTTAATTCTAGAGGACTTAATTATTACAAATAAATGATACTCATATTTCTAATTTAGAAGATTAAAATATGTGCATGTGACTAATGATTCATTTTTGGGCTTTCTAGTTGCAACTGCTCTAGCAAAAAGCAACTGGGAATGCTACATTTATTTTCTATAATTACATAGTTATTGCCTATGTTATGGTATATGCTTTGTGTTCCAACTTAAATTAATAAAACAATATCTTTTTTTGCATATCATTTCCCCATGCATATCATTTGTCCCCATGCATATCATTTAAATTATGCTTGCATATTTTTAAGAAAATTTAAAAAATTTGGATGCCAAGGAACTCCCTGCTGAGTGTATATGACATCCTGTAACTAGGCATACTGATGCCTGGGTGAAATGAAGGAATTCACTTACTGACATATGCCATGATCCTGACTTAATATTGGGAAAGAAGGCATGTCTATGTTTTTTCCACAGAATGTTGCAGAAGCATGCTAGCTGTCAGAGTGATTGGTGTGGCATGCTGAAGATATGTTGACTGTGGGCTTGCTAAGTGCCCAGACAATGGTAACATAAGAGCTATATTGGGTATATGTTCTTGCCTTACTTTAATTGTCAAATGTCCCAGATTAGATAAATTACCTTGCTTCTGAAAGACCCACCCCCACCACCCCTGTTTCAGGGAGACCCACTCGAGGCTCGGGTTGGTGCACACCCAAGGAAACACAAAAGACTGGCTTGATGCAAACCAGCTTGATGCAATCACACAAGGTAGTTTAATATCGGAGCTCCGGGTCAACACGTGTCTCACACACGAGACAACGGGGTCGACCCTGAAGCTCAAGAGCCAGGGGTTTATATAGGAAAAGTCGGGGTGGGGGGTTGGTGCGCTTACACACGATTGGTTGATTCAAACATTGGCGGGAGGAATTGGCGCGCAATTGCATACTTATCTTCTAGGTAGAAAGCGGGGTGATAATACACTAGGGGTAGAAGCTGAACCATGACACAAAAATCACGAGAAGGGTCAAAAACACTAGTTGATAGGCAAGGGGTAAGCCCTGTGTTATGTCACGCCCACCCTCGCTGCCAAGGAGGACGCAACACCAGGGAGTTTCTTCCTTCTTATGGTTTTGTGTTTCCTTGGGTTATTGTTCCTCCAGGTTTACAAATTCCTGAATAAAGCAGGTGACCCACCCAGCTGCCAGAGCAGTGGAGCCAGGGACTGCCAGACGACTTCCTTGGAATTCTGCCCGGAGTCTGGAGGGAGGAGCTTGCTCAAACTGTTAAATGGTCTGACCGCAATTAAAGTTGGGGCCTATCATCCTGGCCTCCTTCTTTTTGCTCCTTCCCCATCCATCCCTCAACTTCTGTTCCAGAAACCCAGTTCGTAGTAGCTGCAGGCAGCTACAGAATACAACAGTGTAGAACTGTGCAGGCCATGTGCATGCTTCTTCAGTCTTTGTGAGTTCATATGAGCTTTGCTTACGTGATGCAGGTGGTCTTGTTCTTCTGGTGTCCTCTGTCCCCTCTGGCTCTTAAATTCTTTCTGTTTCCTCTTTCAAGGGGTTCCCTGAACTCTGAGGGGAAGAATTTTAGGGAGATATTCCATTGAAAGCTATGTATTCCAAGGACTGTCTTTCCACATAATGTCTGGCTAAGGGCCTCTCCATCTGTTTCCATCTGCTTCAGGAGGAAGATTCTCGGATAGTTGAATAAGGCACTGATCTATGAATATGGTAGAACATTATTAGGAGTAATTTTATTCATATTGTTTTCCTTCTTTGAAACCAGTTATATTTGGTTTTGCTCTAGGTCTCTGGGACATCTAGCATTAGGTTTTTGATCACCCAAGCAGTGTCAGGTGTAAGTTTCCTCTCTCAGAGTTCACCTTAAGTCAAATCATATTGGTGGCTTCTCCCAAAAATTTTGTGCCTACATTGCCCTAGCATATATTGTCAGAGGTTTTGTGGGCAGGCTGGCGTTTATGCTTCTCTTTTGGTAGCCTACTGAGTAACTTCTTGCACGAAAGATACTAGAACATAGGGGTAAAGGCCCCATGCAGGCACTAGCTTGATATCTCCATATTCAGAGTTGTAAGGGTCTAGTCCTTGGTGGTAGAGCCCTGCTGTTCGTTTGCAGGTACCAATTAAGATTTCCATGGAACTCTCTTATTCAAAACTCAATTCAGTGCAACCCGTTCCCCAGACAGGCACACATTTGGTGTTGAGAGATAGTTTGTTGAGACACTGTGTCCCCTATTATTAGAAGGTAATATTGAGATCACTTTCATCAGATATAAGAACTTTCAATTGCACTAAGTTACCATATCATCCTTCAGATGCCCCTCAATTCCAGTTGTCTCTCTCTTATTCTTCCCTCAACCAAATCTACCCCCTTCCCAACATGATCCTCCTGTTTCCATCCCCACCTATCTCTCGTGTAACTCTAAAATCTATTCTATTTGTACCTCCAAGGGAGAACCATGTGTCTCCTGCTAGCTCCTTCCTCTACATCAAAACTCTCTGGGTCTATAAAATATTCCTTGGTTATCATTTATTTAATGGCTACTTTCAGTCCTATGTACCAGGGAGTGTAATTTGGATTTGGAGTTATAGGAATGTGTGTATCTTAATACTGAGGAAAATGCCTTTCTCTTACCCATCAACAGTTGTCTACATAGAAATCCTCAGGAAGATCACCACTGTGAGTTCAAGGCAAATTGTGGCTTGATAGCAACCATTTCTGCATATATATGTATATATATGTATACATATGTGTATATATATGCACATTAATATGCCATTTTCATCTAGATGCAATTTTATTCTATAAGTATATAGGTATCAACTTGATTTAAAATCATATAGGTTATATCATTCTAAATGAACTGTAATGGATTTTAGTATGCATAAATTACATTTTTGTCATCCTGATCATTCCATATAAAATTAATTCTGACCCGATGCACATTAGAAACTTTTCTGTCACTTTTCAGCTTTTTCCAATAGAAGTAACAACCCAGCCCTGTTACTTCTTTGTATGTAAGTATGTATGTATGTATGTATGTATGTATGTATGTATGTATGTATGTATGTATGTAGTTTCTTTGAAGTGTAGACCCTTGTGCTTTGCTTTTTATGTTTTTTACTTGCTTTTTATTATCATTGTTTCTGATACTTTCACTGAAATACATTTTTTGTTGTTGTTGAGGGTTGGCTCTGTAGTATCACTAACTGCTCCAGAACACCCAAATTCCCATTTAATCAAACTTTTTTTTTACATTTTTTATTCAATATATTCTTTATTTTCATCTCAACTGATTTCCCCTTTTCTAGCTTCCCACTACCCGAAAGTCCCATAAGTCCTCTTCCCTCCCCCTGTTCCCCCATCTACCCCATTCCCACTTCCCTGTTCTGGAATTCCCCTATACTGCTGCACTGAGGCTTTCCAGGACCAGGGGCCACTCCTCCGTTCTTCTTGGACATCATTTAATATGTGGATTATGTCTTGGGTATTCAAAGTTTCTAGGCTAATATCCACTTATCAGTGAGTGCATACCATGATTGATCTTTTGAGCCTGGGTTACCTCACTTAGTTTGATGTTCTCCAGCTCCATCCATTTGTCTAAGAATTTCATGAATTCGTTGTTTGTAATGGCTGAATAGTACTCCATTGTGTAAATATACCACATTTTTTGTATCCATTCCTCCATTGAGGGACACCTGGGTTCTTTCCAGCTTCTGGCTGCTACAAATAGGGCTGCTATGAACATAGTGAAGCATGTGTCCTTATTGCATGCTGGGGAATTCTCTGGGTATATGCCCAGGAATGGTATAGGAGGGTCCTCTGGAAGTGTCATGCCCAGATTTCTGAGGAACCGCCAGACTGATTTCCAAAGTGGTTGCACCATCTTGCAACCCCACCAGCAGTGGAGGAGTGTTCCTCTTTCTCCACATCCTCGCCAACACCTGCTGTCTCCTAACTTTTTGACCTTAGCCATTCTGACTGGTGTGAGGTGAAATCTTAGGGTTGTTTTGATTTGCATTTCCCTAGTGATTAATGATGTTGAACATTTTTTAAGGTGCTTCTCAGCCATCTGAAGTTCTTCATGTGAAAATTCTTTATCTCTGTACCCCATTTTTAATAGGGTTATTTGGTTCTCTGGGTTCTACCTTCTTAAGTTCTTTGTATACGTTAGATATTAGCCCTCTGTTGGATTTAGGGTTGGTGAAGATTGTTTCCCAATCTGTTGGTTGATGTTTTGTCCTTTTGACAGTGTCCTTTGCCTTACAGAAACTTTGTAGTTTTATGAGGTCCCATTTGTCAATTCTTGATCTTAGAGCATAAGCTATTGGTGTTCTGTTCAAGAACTTTCCCCCTGTGCCCATGTCCCCAAGGGTCTTCCCCAGTTTCTTTTCTATTAGTTTCAGTGTGTCAGGTTTTATGTGGCAGTCCTTGATCCACTTGGAGTTGAGCTTAGTACAAGGAGATAAGAATGGATCCATTTGCATTCTTCTGCATGCTGACCTCCAGTTGAACCAGCACCATTTGTTGAAAAGGCTATCTTTTTTTCCACTGGATGCTTTCAGCTCCTTTGTCGAAGATCAAGTGACCATAGGTGTGTGGGTTCATTTCTGGGTCTTCAATCCTATTCCATTGATCTGCTTGCCTGACATTGTACCAATACCATACAGTTTTTATCACTATTGCTCTGTAGTAATGTTTGAGGTCTGGGATACTGATTCCCCCAGAAATTCTTTTACTGTTGAGAAGAGTTTTAGCTATCCTGGGTTTTTTGTTATTCCAGATGAATTTGAGAATTGCTCTTTCTAGCTCGATGAAGAACTGATTTGGGATTTTGATGGGGATTGCATTGAATCTGTAGATTGCTTTTGGCAAGATGGCCATTTTAACTATATTAATCCTGCCAATCCACAAGTGTGGAAGATTTTTCCATTTTCTGAGATCTTCTTCGATTTCCTTCTTCAGAGATCTGAAGTTCTTGTCATATAGGTCTCTCACTTGTTTGGTTAGAGTCACCCCAAGATACTTTATGCTGTTTGTGGCTATTGTGAAGGGTGTCATTTCCCTAATTTCCTTCTCAGTCTGCTTATCCTTTGAATATAGAAAGGCTACTGATTTGCTTGAGTTGATTTTGTAATCAGCCACTTTGTTGAAGTTGTTTATCAGCTGTAGGAATTCTCTGGTAGAGTTTTTTGGGTCACTTAAATATACTATCATATCATCTGCAAATAGGATAGTTTGACTTCTTCCTTTCAAATTTGCATCCCTTTGACCTCCGTATGTTTTCTAATTGCTATAGCTAGGACTTCAAGAACTATATTGAAAAGATATGGAGAGAGAGGGCAGCCTTGTCTAGTCCCTGATTTTAGTGGGATTGCTTCAAGTTTCTCTCCATTTAGTTTGATGTTGGCTACCAGTTTGTTGTATATTGCTTTTACTATGTTTAGATATGGGCCTTGAATTCCTGTTCTTTCCAAGACTTTTAGCATGAAAGGATGCTGAATTTTGTCAAACGCTTTTTCAGCATCTAATGAAATGATTATGTGTTTTTTTCCTTTGAGTTTGTTTATATAGTGAATAGCATTGATGGATTTCTGTATATTGAACCATCCCTGCATCCCTGGGATGAAGCCTACTTGATCATGGTGGATGATCATTTTGATGTGTTCTTGGATTCGGTGGGCAAGAATTTTATTGAGTATTTTTTGCATCGATATTTATAAGGGAAATTGGCCTGAAATTCTCTTTCTTAATTGGATCTTTGTGTGGTTTTGGTATCAGTGTAATTGTGGCTTCGTAGAAGGAGTTGGGTAGTGTTCCTTCTGTTTCTATTTTGTGGAATAGTTTGAAGAGTATTGGTGTTAAGTCTTCTTTGAAGGTCTGATAGAATTCTGCACTAAAACCATCTGGTCCTGTGCTTCTTTTGGTCGAAAGGCTATCTATGACCCCTTCTATTTCTTTAGGGGTTATGGGTCTGTTTAGATGATCTATTTGATCCTGATTTAATTTTGGTATTTGGTATTTGTCTAAGAAATTGTCCATTTCCACCAGATTCTCCAGTTGTGTTGAGTACAGGCTTTTGTAGTAGGATCTGATGATTTTTTGAATTTCCTCAGTTTCTGTTGTTATATCTCCCTTTTCATTTCTAATTTTGTTAATTTGGATACCGTCTCTGTGCCCTTTGGTTAGTCTGGCTAAGGGTTTATCTATCTTGTTGATTTTTTTTAAGAACCAGCTCCTGGTTTTGTTGATTCTTTTTATGGTTCTCTTAGTTTCTACTTGATTGATTTCAGCCCTGAGTTTGATGATTTCCTGTCTTCTTCTCCTCCTGGGTGAATTGGCTTCTTTTTTGTTCCAGGGCTTTCAGTTGTTCTGTTAAGCTTCTAGTGTATTCTCTCTCCAATTTCTTTTTAGAGGCACTCAAAGCTATGAGGTTTTGTCTTCGCACTACTTTCATTGTGTCCCATAGATTTGGGTATGTTGTGCCTTCATTTTCGTTAAATTCTAAAAAATCTTTCATTTTTTTCTTTATTTTTCCTTGACCAAGGTATCATTGAGTAGATTATTGTTCAGTTTCCATGTGTATGTGGGCTTTCTGTTGTGTTTATTGTTATTAAAGACCACTTTTACTCCATAGTGATCTGATAGGAGGCATGGGATTATTTCTATCTTCTTATATTTGTTGAGGTCTGTCTTGTGACCAACTATATGATCAATTTTGGAGAAGGTACCATGAGGTGCTGAGAAAAAGGTATATTCTTTTGCTTTGGGATGAAAAGTTCTATATATATCTGTTAAATCCAATTGGTCCAAAGCTTCAATTAGTTTCACTGTCTCCCTTTTTAGTTTCTGTTTTCCTGATTGGTCCATTGAGGAGAGTGGAGTGTTGAAGTCACCCACGATTATTTTGTTAGGTGCAATGTGTACTTTGAGCTTTAGGAAAGTTTCTTTTATGAATGAGGGTGCACTTGCATTTGGAGCATAGATGTTCAGGACTGAGAGTTCTTCTTGTTGGATTTTTCCTTTGACCAGCAAGAAGTGTCCTTTTGATGTCTTTTTCGATGACATTAGGTTGAAAGTCAATTTTATCTGATATTAGAATGGCAACTCCGTCTTGTTTCCTGGGACCATTTGTTTGTAGAATTGTCTTCCAGCCTTTTACTCTAAGGTAGTTTTTGTCTTTGACACTGAGGTGTGTTTCCTGCATGCAGCAAAACGTAGGGTCCTGTTTAAGTATCCAGTCTGTTAGTCTATGTCTTTTTATTGGGGAATTGAGTCCATTGATGTTAAGAGATATTAAGGAGTAGTGGTTATTGCTTCCTATCATTTTTGATGTTAATTTTATACTTGTGTGGTTATCTTCTTTTGGGTTTGATGAAAGAAGTTTAAGATCCTGCTTTTTCCAGGGTATAGTTTCCCTCGTTGTAATGGTGTTTTCCTCCTATTATCCTTTGTATGGTTGGGTTTGTGGAAAGATATTGTGTAAATTTGGTTTTGTCATGGAATATCTTGGTTTCTCTATCTAAAGTGAATGAGAGTTTCGCTGGGTATAGTAGTCTTGGCTGGCATTTGTGTTCTCTTAGAGTCTGCATGAGCTTTGCCCAGGATCTTCTAGCTTTCATGGTCTCTGGTGAGAAGTCTGGTGCAATTCTGATAGGTCTTCCATTATATGTTACTTGCCCCTTTTCTCTTACTGCCCCAAGTATTCTTTCTTTGTTTAGTACATTGGGGGTTTTGATTATTATGTGACAGGAAGTATTTCTGTTCTGGTCCAGTCTGTTTGAAGTTCTGTAGGTTTATTGTATATTCATGGGCATCTCTCTCTTTAGGTTAGGGAAGTTTTCTTCCATAATTTTGTTGAAGATATTTGCTGGCCCTTTAAGTTGTAAATCTTCACTCTCATCAATGCCTATAATCCTTAGGTTTGGCTTTCTCATTGTGCCCTGGATTTCCTGGATGTTTTGGGTTGCAACCTTTTTGCATTTTGCATTTTCTTTGACTGTTGAGTCCATGGTTTCTCTGGCATCTTCGACATCTGAAATTCTTTTTTCTATCTCTTGTATTCTGTTGTTGATATTTGCATCTATGGCCTCTGATTTCTTCCCAAGGGTTTCTATCTCCAAAGTTGTCTCCCTTTGTGATTTCTTAGTTGTTTCTACTTCTGTTTTTAGATCCTGGAAGTTTTTGCTTCACTTGCTTGTTTGTGTTTTCCTCTAATTCTCTGAGAGATTTTTGTGTTTCCTCTTTCATGACTTCTGCCTGTTGATCAAAGTTCTCCTGTATTTCTTTAAGTGATTTTTGTATTTCCTCCTTATTGACTACTAACTTATGACCCATATTCTCCTGAATTTCTTTAAGTGATTTTTGTGTTTCCCTTGTAAGAGCTTCTAGTTTTGATCATTTTTCTCCTGAATTTCTTTAAGAGATTTATTTATGTCCTTCATGTGTTTCTCTAACAGCATCCTTACCAGTGCTTTTAAATCCAACTCATGTTTTTCTGGTGTGTTGGAGTATCTAGAACTAGCTGTTGTTGGAGAATCAGGTTTAGATGCTGCCATAATGCCTTGATTTCTGTTAGTAACGTTTGCCTTTAGCTATCTGCTTCTCACTGGTGTTAGATGGTCTTATTGTCACTGGCTGTTGCTTCAACCTCCTGTGAACCTTTAAGGTTATTTCTGTGACACTGGATGACTGGGTTCCCTCTGGCACAGATTGCTGACATCCTGCCTTCCTTTTCTGTTCCTTTGGAGCCCTGCTGAGTCTTGCCTCAAGCACTGTTATACTTGGGTTGTCTCAGTGAACCAGGTATTCCCCGACTGCTCTGTCATGGAACGAAGATGGCTGTGGGGAGTCACTCCTTCTGCTGCTCTCCAAGTAGGACACAGGACCTCCAACTGGCCTGCTGGCAGAGGACCCGTCTATGTGCTCAGGTCCTGGGCACAGGCAGACCCCTGGCGGTTTGCACCCCCAGAGATCTTAAGCTCAGGATAATACAGTACCTAGTGATGCTTTTCAGTCCTTGCAGGTAGCGAAGATGGCCGTGGGGATTCATGCCCTCTGATGCTCTCCAAGTAGGACACAGGACCCCATGACCAGCTGGCTGGCAGAGGACTTGCCTATGTGCTTAGGTCCTGGGCACAGGCAGACCCCTGGCGGTTTGCACCCCCAGAGATCTTAAGCTCAGGATAATACAGTACCTAGTGATGCTTTTCTGCTCCTGCAGGTAGCGAAGATGGCCACGGGGATTCACTCCCTCTGCTGCTCTCTACATAGGACACAGGCCCCACGACTAGCTGGCTGGCAGATGAACCGCCTATGTGCTTAGGTCCTGGGCACAGGCAGACCCCTGGCAGTTTGCACCCCCAGAGATCTTAAGCTCAGGATAATACAGTACCTAGTGATGCTTTTCGTTCCTTGCAGGTAGTGAAGATGGCCGTGGGGATTCATGCCCTCTGCTGCTCTCCAAGTAGGACACAGGACCCCATGACCAGCAGGCTGGCAGAGGACTCGCCTATGTGCTCAGGTCCTGGACACAGGCAGACCCCTGACCGTTTGCACCCCCAGAGATCTTAACCTCAGGATAATATAGTACCTAGTGATGCTTTTTGGCCCCGGCAGGTAGTGAAGATGACTGTGGGGATTCACTCCCTCTGCTGCTCTCCAAGTAGGACACAGGCCCCACAACTGGCTGGCTGGCAGATGAACTACCTATCTGAATCAAACTTTTAAGTGAGTAGTTCTCAACCTGTGAGTCTTGACTCCTTGAGGGTTAAATGACCTTTTGACAGGGGTCACATATTAGATAATTACATTCCAATTCCTAACAGTAGCAAAATTACTGTTATGAAGTAGCAATTATAATTATGTCTAGGGTTATCCACAACGTGAGGAACTTCACTAGATTGTCACAGCATTAGGAAGGTTGAGAATCACTGACCTAAGTGCTAGAATTCAGGCATGATCCTCCATCCTCTTTTCTTATTTTAGCTTTTTAGATATTGGGTGCCATGTCACCCAGGTTGGTGATGAACTTATCATGTAATCAAAGATGACATTAAACTCCTCCTTCTATTTTATTCTCCTTAATATTACAGGTGTATGTCTCAATACCTGTTTTTGTTATCTTTTTATGTTTGTTCTAAAACTAGATCTCACGTGAAGTCCAGGCTTAGAAATCATGGCAACCTCCTGCCTATACTTCTCACAACCCAGAAATTTATGTCTATGGTACCATGCCCCACTGTTTTTGCAATACTTTATTACCTAGTAATTTTTTTGCTGATATTATCTTCCCCTGGAAGTGAGGGTAGCTGCTTAATTTCACAAAAAAATAAGGTTTCATATGGAACACAGCTACAATCAATCATGTTTAGGTTGTGTATATGTTTCTGCAGCACGTTAGCAGAATTGACCAGTTGTGACAAAGCAGCTGCCAAGCTTGGGATGTGTCCCTTGAGAAGACACTTGCTAATCCCTGCTCCATTTGCCCCTATGCACTTCTGCTGACACCTCTGAAATCCTGATTCTCAAACTCACAGTGTCTGCCTTCAACACAAAATAAACATTTAGATTTTATCACCCTACACTTTCACCTGCACATTAATACCACAAAATTTGGATTCTTTACATTTTTCTGCCTGTTACAATGCTTCTCACCATAAGTAGGGCAAGACTTGGTGGAGCATGGCTTGCATTACTGATGTCTTTCTAGGGCACTTTGCAGCAATGCTTGTGGCTCTGAAAATGCAAGGGAAACTAAAGATTAGTGCTACTGACATCTGTTCTTATTAACATATGTGAAATCATGCTGGAAAAAACTAATAAAGTCAAATGAAATCCCCATTGAAAATCCTTATCAATGAAGTGGATCACATAGTAAATAGACTATTGAAGGAAAGAAGGAAAGGTAGAGGAATTATTCAGAAGAGGCCAATCATGCATTAAAAATGTGAATATAACATGTGGGAGTTCTGGGACATCAGAAAAAGCTCTAATCTTCAGATTATGGCAAAGGAGAAGGGGAAGGAAAGCACAAAAAGACAGGATATTTTTAATAAAATTGGAGGGAAAATTATAAATACAGTCAAGAAATGGTCATCCAAGTATAAGAAATTCATGGAACATAAAATAGAACGAGAAAGGAAATTCATCATGGCATATTGTGAGGAGCAGAGGAAACCCTGTGTGAGTGGATTCTTGAGTGACTTGATGATGAGCATGGTCTTTTTTTAACACTCTTTGACTAATTGGTCCATGGTAAATTGGCAAAGTCATTACCTGTATGGACCAGGTTCAGTAGGAATCACAAAGGTTTCTTTAGGAGTCCAAGTATTAGTCTTTACCAATGATTGGTTAGTATGTACAAATACTTAACACCTGAAGCTTTTTCCTGGTGTTTACACCCCAGGACCTTGTACTTAGTCCATTTAAGGATCGTCCATATTGTGCCAAACAAAAACAGTGAGGTTCTATGTGTTATTGTTAGAGAACTCCATCTCTTCCCAGAATCATTGTTTGTGTGTCTCTGTTTGTTCTCTCATTACTTTGCCTTTCCTAGCTAGGGTTCCAGGACCCAAGCCACACAGGTTGCAGCAACAGGTTTCAGTTAAAATACCAAAACATGGAGAAAAGGAAAGGCCACTGAAAGCTTTGAGAAAGGCCAAGCAAACTAGAATAACACCCACTTGTTTCACAAAAACTTTTAAACCTTAAAGGACCCAGAGAGGTGTATTCTAGGTCTTAAAAGATGACACTGGAGTGGCTCAGACATAAGGAAAACATAAGGCTTCTGAGACCCAAAATCCACAGAGAAGGGGGAGATAGAACCTGTTGAGACCACCTCTAGTAGAAAGGCACAGACCATGGTCGAGGGATGGGGCCACCCACCCATCTCAAAGTTTTTAACCCAGAAATGTTCCTGTCTAAAGGAAGAACAGTGACAACAAAAGGAACAGAGACTGAAGGAAGGGCCAACCAGGGACTGCCCCACCTGGGGATCCATCACATCTGCAGATTCCAAACCCAACACTGTTGCTGTGGTCAAGAGGCACTTTCTGAGAGGGACCTAGTGTGGTAGTTCCTTGGGAGGTCCAGTCAGTAACTGACCAATGCAGATGTGGGTGCTTAGATCAAACCAACAGACTGAGCTCAGGGACCCCATGGGGGAGCAGACAGAAAGACTAGAGGAGCAGAGGGGGATTTCAACCCCATTGGAAGAGCAACATAGGCTGGCCTGACAACCCAGTTCTCCTAGAGTCTAGACCACCAACCAAGGTGTATATCTGAAGGGTCCATGACTCCAGATATACATGTAGCAGAGGATGGCCTTGCCTGACAGCAATGGGAGGGGAGGCCCTTGGTCCTGAGGAAATTTGATGCCCCAGTGTAGGGGGATGCTGGAGTGGTGGGGCAGGAGCGTATGGGTGGGTAGGTGAGTATTCTTATACAGGCAAAGGGTAGGGGGAGGAGGGAGGGAGTATAAGGGATGGGGGCTGGAGTAGGGGGTAACTGGGAAGTGGGATATTATTTGAGATGTAAATGAATGGAATGATTAATAAAAAAGGAAAAAAGATGAAAATTGTTATTCTATGTTATTATATTCAAAAAGCTGTATAATAAAATAAAAAGCTGTAAAAGGGATGGGGGTTGGAGTAGGGGTAATTGGGAAGTGGGATATTATTTGAGATGCAAATGAATGGAATGACTAATAAAAAAAGGAAAAAAGATGAAAATTGTTATTCTATGTTATTATATTCAAAAAGCTGTATAATAAAATAGGAGAAGCAAATGCTTTGAATAATAAAAGCACATTAAAGTATTTTTGGCCACCGATAAAGCTTTGCTGCAGTATGACTGGAATATGAACACAGTTTACAGGAAGTTACCTGAGGTCACAGGAAACATACAAAGCTGTGAAAGACACTCAAAAGATGTTTAAGAAAAAAAATCACAAAACAAACAAAGTAAAAGGAATTGATATACATCTGTGAATGACTCTGAATATTAATCACTTTAATTTCCCAATAAATGAACAGATGAACAGATTAGATTAGACCATACAATAAGTCTTTTTTGCTGGTTCCAAAAAACACATAGCATCATTAATGATAGATACTATCTTAGGGTAAAAGGAAGGAATACATATTACAGGCAAATGGAACTAAGAAATATCTGTGCAAGTAGGCATTATATTGCTATGTGTGATAAAACTATTAGTCGGAAAAGATAATAATACTCATCAAATGATTCATACAGCCAGAGGATATAATAAGTCTAAACATATACACCAACTGTCCTTCACTTAATTTCATAAATGAAATACTCCTAGATGTAAATATAAAGATTAGTCCCAACACATTGGTACTAGTCAACTTCAGTAGTTTGCCCTTGACAATAAACAAGCCCTCTGAAAAACTAATACAGAGACATTAGAGTTAAACGACATCACAAATCAAATGGACCCAACAGATACTGAAGATTTCACTATGAAACTAAAGAAATAGCAGTCTAATCTGTAACTCACAGGCTTTTCCTCCAAAACTGTTATGTTAGAAAACAAACCAAATTTCAGCCAATACAGGAAAACTAAATACCACCCTGAATTCTTTTGACCATAATGGAATAAAGTTAGGTATCAAGAGCAAAAGAACTTACAGAAAGTATACACACTTATGGGGGACTAAAGAAAAGTGCTGAATTATAGGCCAGTCAAGGGAGAAGTCAAAAGGGAATTTAGGTTGAGAGACTCTCAGGACTCAATGGGGGTGACTTTAGCAGAAATACCCAACAGTGGTGAGAGGGAACTCGAAGATTCCACCTCCAGTAGCTAGACAGGGCCTCAAGTGGAGGGGCTGGGTTACCAACCCACAGTCAAAATTTCTGACCCAGAATTGTCCCTGTCCAAAAGAACTGTACGAACAAAAATGGAGAAGAGACTGAAGGAAAGGCAGTCCAGTGACTGGCCCTACTTGGGATCCATCTCATGGGGGCACACCAAGGCCTGACACTATTACTGATGCTATGAATGTGCTTATGGACACTAGTTTAGCATGGCTGTCCTCTGAGAGACCCAACCAGTAGCTGACTGAGACAGACACAGATACTTATATCCAACTATTGGACTGAAGTTGGGTACCTCTATGGTCAAATTAGAGGAAAGATTGAAGAAGATAAAGAGGAGGATGACCCCATAGGAAGACCAGCAGTCTCAATTAACCCGGACCTTTGGGAGCTCTGAGAGACTGAGTCACCAACCAGGCAGCATGCAGGAGCTGGTCTGAGGCCTCCAACACATATACAGGAGAGGGCTGCATGGTTTGGCTTCAGTGGGAGATGTGACTAATCCTTAAGAGACTTGAGGCCCTAGAGATGGGGGAGGTCTGGTGTGTGTGGGTATCCTGTCAGAGACAGGGGGAGGAAGAATGGAATGAGGAACTGTGGGAGTGGGGATAGGGAGGGGCAACAGCTGGATTGTAAATAAGTAAAAAATAAATACATAAATAAATTCCTTGGAATTAAGTTGAGGCAAGCAAAATGAAGGCAGTTCTGAGAGGGTTATTTATAGCGTTAAGACCCTACATAAAATTTGAAATTATTTCTATTCTTGAGATTATAAATGTCATTTCTCCATTCCCTTTTCTCCCTCTAAAACTTCCCTTATATCATTACTTGCTCTCCTTAAAAATGAATGATGTCTTGCTCCATTCATTTTTGTTACACACACATATGCATATAAATAAATATTTTTGAACACATAAATACAACTCATTCATCCTGAAAAATGTAGCATGTAGGGTGTAAAATTTAAAAGGTATCTAAAAATGTTAAGAGATATCAAGGTTTCTAAAACACCTCAAACTAATATGTTTTTTTAAATATTTTTATTTTCTATACTCTTTGTTTACATTCCAAATGATTTCTTCTTTCCTGGATCCCCCCTCCCCATATGTCCCATAAACCTTCTTCTC
The DNA here is from genome assembly GCF_947179515.1 of Apodemus sylvaticus. Lineage (NCBI taxonomy): Eukaryota > Metazoa > Chordata > Mammalia > Rodentia > Muridae > Apodemus > Apodemus sylvaticus. The sequence goes on along the minus strand of NC_067486.1, from coordinate 82,328,109 downwards.
TCCATCCCTTCTCCAATCGCCTCTCTCCTTTTTCTCTGTCTTTATATTCCCTTCCCATGCTAGATCAATCCTTTCCAGGATCAGGACCCTCTCCATACTTCTTCATGGGAGTAATTTGTTATGCAATTTGTGCCTTGGGTATTCAGAGCTTCTGGGCTAATTAATATCCACTTATCAGAGATTGCATTTCATGTGTATTCTTTTGTGATTGGGTTACCTCACTTAGGATGATATTTTCCAGATCAAACCATTTTCCTAAAAATTTTGTGAATTCATTGTTTCTAATTGCTGAGTAGTATTCCATTGTGTAAATATACCACATTTTCTGTATCCATTCCTCCTTTGAGGGGCATCTGGGTTCTTTCCAGCTTCTGGCTATTATAAATAAGGCTGCTATGAACATAATGGAGCATGTGTCTTTACTGCATGCCAGGGAATCCTTTGGGTATATACCCAGGAGAGGTATAGCAGGGTCCTCTGGAAGTGTCATGTCCAGTTTTCTGAGGAACCGCAAGACTGATTTCCAAAGTGGTTGTACCATCTTACAGCCCCACCAGCAGTGGAGGAGTGTTCCTCTTTATCCACATCCTCTCCAACACCTGCTGTCTCCTGAGTTTTTGACCTTAGCCATTCTGACTGGTGTAAGGTGAAATCTCAGGGTTGTTTTGATCTGCATTTCCCTAATGACTAATGATGTTGAGCACTTCTTAAGGTGCCTCTCGGCCATCCGAATTTCTTCAGGTGAAAATTCTTTGTTAAGATCTGTACCCCATTTTTTTAATAGGGTTATTTGGTTCCCTGGGGTCTAACTTCTTGAGTTCTTTGTATATATTGGATATTAGCCCTCTATCAGATGTGGGGTTGGTGAATATACTTTCCCAATTTGATGGTTGCCGTTTTGTCCTTTTAACAGTGACCTTTGCCTTACAGAAACTTTGTAATTTTATGAGGTCCCATTTGTCAATTCTTGATCTTAAAGCATAAGCTATTGGTGATCTGTTCAGGAACTTTCCCCCTGTGCCCATGTCCTCAAGGGTCTTCCCCAGTTTCTTTTCTATTAGTTTCAGTGTGTCTGGTTTTACATGGAGGTCCTTGATCCACTTGGAGTGAAGTCAAACTAATATGTTAATGATGTAACTTAATGTCTTCATAGGAAAAAACTAACTTCTTCAAGAATAGTAGATGGGATGAAATAATCAAAACCATGGGTGAAATTAATAAAATAGAAATGAAAAATGAGTTACTTAAATAAAGAGCTGACTTTTGAAAAGATAAGCAGTGTTGACAAATCCTTGGCCAACTTAGCAGAAGGGAGAAGACTTGAATTAATAAAATTGGATATTAAAATACAGGCCATAGAAGATGGAGATCATAAGGATGTGCTTTAAAAACCTATATTAAACAAAATTTCATGTTGCATATAATACATCAAATACAAAATAATTTTAAACCAAAGAAAAAAGCGACATGTCTCTAACATTAAAAAAAGCCCAGAAACAGATGAATTCACCCTAGAATTATAACAGAATTTCAAAGAAATAACAATACTTATCTTATTCCACATAATACACAAGAAAGGAGTGATTACACTTTATTATAATGGATCCGCCATTGCTTTCATATACATGACAAATAAAGATTCCATATAAAAAGAAAATTACAGAGGGATTTTCCTGATGTACATAGATGCAATAATCCTCAATAGACTATTGGTAAAACAAATTCAAGATTATAGCAATATGAGCATTCATTATACCTAGTTGACTCCACTCTTGAAATAAAGGGATCATCATAATATGCATATATATGATATTATATATGTATCATATATTGTAAATCATACATATGATTACGAGTCAGCTTGGGAAATAAATGTATAGCTGCCTGATAAAATAAATAGACAGTGGTTAAATGAATGAAACACCCCAACCCTGAGAATAATGGAGCCACTAGAGGGTGCTGTGAACCTTCTCAGAAGTCTTCAGAGACCTCACATGCTCAAATTCTCTGGACCATGTCCAGCTGCCCACTGGACCCTTACAGTGCTATAGCAGCTGCATCCTCCCAGGGGGTAAATGCACGGCACAGAGAACAGGGCCTCCCTTGATCTTCTGACAGTGTAACTGCTCTGAGGGCTGAGGACCAGGTGGTGGAAGGGATACACAGCTCATGTTTGCTTGTGATGCACACATGAAATCCACAGCAGAAAGATTTCATAAGGAAGAGCACTCTTGGTTGTGATATGTTAGAGAATTATACACAGCATATCAGTATCACACAACTTAGAAATTTAGTCAACTTAGAAATAGTCTGTGCATGTTTCAGTAGAGGCAGACATCATGTGAGTTGCATGTATAATGAACATAGCCTGTTGGCTATGATGACTGTGTGCCTTGTGACCAGCAGGGGGCACTGTGAGACAGTCTGTGTTTCCAGTGAATTAATTATCATTTACTGAAAGGAACCTTACTAGAGAAAAGATGCCATCTGCTCACTGATTAGGAATCAGTAGCTGAAACTTCCTTAGCCTGGAAGGATCCTTTATGCATACCTTCTCCTTGATCTGCAGGCACTGTCTTCTGACAGGTCCCTAGGGTATAAATCAACCTAAGTGTGTGTGAGTTGAACATTAGCACTAAGGCTGAGGGCGGAGCAGAGGTAATCATGGATGGAAACACATTGCAGGAAAGTCTATGCGTCTGGCATGAGGCGGGGATACATCGAGAACCTAGGCAGGACCTCCTCGTTCTAAGGGTCAGGATCAGTGTCCCGTATGTTGTGGTCTATGTTTTGCCCTTCTTTCCATTCTTCCCTCAAGTCACAGGTAGGGATGAGCATCAGCTCATGTCCATGCCTACTCCATGTTCCTGATCCTGACCAACAATCCACGGGAACATCTACTGTGGTCTCTCCTGTACTTATTGTTTGCAGGCCCCCTCTGCCAAGCTGTTCTGACTCTGCTGCCCTCGTAGTTTATCTTCTGGAGCAGTTGCCACACTCATTAGCAGCATGGGCTGTGACTTCAGTGTGGGTACTTTGCTTCTCTGCTTTCAGTAGAATCCAGGGAGATTTCTCTAAAATCTCATGCACAACTCTACAGACTTCCCATGCTGCCTCCAGGGTTTCTGTCAATATTTAGATCCAAAGGGTCCTCAGAATACACAGGGATATTGTTTCCGGGCTACAGCTGAGGATTTTTACTGTATTATACGTCAAGCAAATGTGGCAAGGTAATTCACATCACAGTGAAAAAGTCAGTGAAAAAGATGAGAAGAAAAAAAATCTTAGAAAAATCCAGTGTTTCTTTACCACCCTGTACTGATAAACTTCCAAATGGAAAATCTATAGTAGTATAAAATGTCTGAGAATAAGAAAAAAGATATAGAATTATTTTTCCTATAACAAAAGATATACTATAGATATTCCCAGGAAGGTGTGGAGAGATGTCATAATGGCATATATCATTTTGAATGAAGCCATTAACTAGAATGTCTACCATTATTACTATCATGGTGAAGGCTGGAAGCAGGGTCAGGTCCTAGCTATGTGTTCACACCAAAGTCAATTTTTTTTTTAATATAGAGAGAAATTTATTGAAAACAAAAGCTGCCCCTGTAAGATTTATCCACATAATATGGCATTTTCCTCACAGTTGTATGAGCCTTGAGCTTACCATAGTGGCACCCAGTAATGCCATGAAATGTGATCAGTTTTATATTATGCATCTTCTCATTTATTTATATTCTTGCCTTATGCAAGATTTTGTAGCTGAAATTTTTTAAATTTAAATTGATACCCATATCTGTGTCTTTATAGTAATGTAAGTTTTTTTAAATTTATTGATATATTTATTTACATTTCAAATGATTTCCCCTTTTCTGGACCCCCACTCCCCAAGAGTCCCATCACTCCCCAAACCATAGCTGCTCTGAAATTTGCTTTCTCCATCTTTTCTGTGTGGATCCAATGCATTTCTTTTCATATCACAAGTAAGCCATTTCCTTCTTATTTTAACTCTAAGTTTTCCACTCTGTATCTGGGTTTTATTATTCCTAGGTTTTATTATTATTATTTATTTTATTAATAAAGGTGGTTTCTCCTTCATAGTAAGAGGAGAGCCCCTCATATTTTCCTGGGACCCAGTCAAGGCTTTCCTGTGTCTACTTCCAGATCCGATATCAAACTTCCTAATTCCAAATCCAGACATTGTCTTCAAACCATATATCACATGGAACCAGAAACAGAAGCCAAGAAATGTGCATCACATTTTTTGATTTGATAGTCATATTTCTTTTTATGAAATATCTCCATACTTTTAAAGCACAGGACTGATGTTAATTAATATCATGATGAGAATTACAATGTTCTCCACTGGAAGAAATCCATAACAAACTCTGGCTTCCAAAGTCCCAAGAAATATTGTGAAAAAGAAGGCAGAAAAAGAAACTTGTAAGAACCAGAGGATGTATTGCTATGAAGTGATTCCTGTGGACATAACACAGCTGTTTCACTTAGATATTCACAGCAGCGGTGGTTGACAAGACCTGCACAGTTAACACTTCCAACATGGACTGGGGAAGGGATCTTGAGGTCCCTGCTCTAACAGAGAACCTATGAACAATTGATGGCTATTGTAGAAGAGAGTTTTTTTTTTTTTGTTTTTAATTTGTGGTGTGGCTATTGGTAGGCTGCCTAGTGGACAAATCTTCACACACAATATATGGCAAATAAAATATGACTTTAACTCATTATGTCGTTTAAAGAATTGGAAAGGATATTAAAGAGATATCAAAATCTTTATGAATACAATGGGGGTGTATGTATATGCACGGTGTGTTTGTGTGTGTGTTTGTGTGTCTATGTATACATACATATGTGGGTGGAGTGACATAGGCCAATATATATGCCTGTGGGGGCCACAGGGTGACACAGAATATTTTTCTATCATTCTCTACCTTATTTATTATTTAAAATAATTTTAAATTTGAATATATTTTGATAACATTCTTTCCCTCTCCCAAATACTTCAAAATCCTCTCTCCATCCCCATCTAAACAATATTGAGTTCTTTCTCAAAACCACACAACCCAATATAATAGTCCTGCCCCACTGAGGCAACACAAGGTAGCCCTCTGCTAGTTGTGTTCTGTGGGCCACAGACCAGCCTATGTATGCTCTTTTGTTGGTGGCTTAGTCTCTTGGAGCTACCAGGAGTCCAGGTTAGTTGATACTGTTGGTCTTCCTTGGGGTTGACATTATTCTCTGCTTAGGCTGTGATCTATGCCACATGAGTGGGTGCTCAAGACTACATATGTAACAGGAGAGAAAGAAGAGGTACTATCTGGTCTTTGCCTTGAGGGTATGAGCAGAATATGATTTCAGGTATACCCAGGGCAGAATTTGGTATAGGAGACTTGGATGCTGATAGAGCTTAAACTAAGGAAGGGAAAAATAGCTGTTGGCCTTGAAAGTGGTTTCTAGTACAGGGCAAGAACAGAAGGGTCACAAAGCACACAACCCAGAAGAATGTTGATAGCAGGGCTCAGGTGGGTCCAGGCCAGAAGAACAAATACAAATGATTTCTGATCAGATTTATAAATTTGAAAAGTACCATCACGATGCTGCCAAGTGGCCTTTCTGTCTTTTGGTTTTGTTTTTTTGTTTTTGCTTTTTTTTTTTTTTTTTTTTTGGATTTGGTTTTTTTGAGACAGGGTTTTTCTGTATAGCCCTGGCTGTCCTGGAATTCACTCTGTAGACCAGGCTGGCCTCAAACTCAGAAATCTGCCTGCCTCTGCCTCCCAGAGTGCTGAGATTACAGGCGTGCACCACCACTGCCCGGCACTTTCTGTCTTTTAGTTATGTAAAAACACAGGGCCACTAATTATCAGAATGGACACTTAGAAATTTTCAAAGGCCAATACCCAGGACATCATCCCATTGTAGCAAAATCCTCAAGAGTGAGACAAAATAAACTTCCATGTATCTCAACTTCTAGACCAGGTCTTTATATTTGATGAGTCAGGCAAACCTCCAGGAATATAAGATATACCTATGGTCACACAAGGCGTTCAGTGTAAAGTGCTACCCTCTTCTGAATAATGAACATGCTCACATGGAAATTATTTCCATCTACCATTCCAAAGCCTTACTTCATTTCAAGGGTGTAGAAATTAAATAGTTATGAAATCAGACATTGACAGGGTCTGAGCTACAGGTAGTAAGGCTTGTGGTAAACTACTTGTTTGGTAGGTCAAATGTGCGGAAAGACAGCAGCAAAGAGTTCAGGATAGTCCAGATGACTTATTTCTTTAGAAGGCATTGGTAGACATTCAGTGATATGATCTGCTCCATGTTCATCAGCTCTTGACCTTAACTAAGCTACTCGCTTTCTCTTGGTAAATCTGTTACCTCCTCTGTATGAGGTTGATTAAGAATAAGCCCCAGAGAATGGATTTGGAGATTGAAAGAGATGTTACTTACTAGACATATGGGGCCCCTTACTAACCTTAGCCACTATTATAATCACATAGGACCCTGCCTAGACCTGGGCTCTGACTTTTTTTGTGATCTTTAATTATTAACTTTTCTTCTTTGAGGATCAGCCTCCAGTTTTCCCAGTTAGGATGTCAGTAAGATCCCCAGCTCTCATATATCTTGGAAATCATAGAATTGTTCTGTGGTAGAGTTAATGGTGGAGGTAGAATCTAGGCCTGGTAAGACAGAAATGCCTCAGTTGTAGAGGACAAAGTAAGAAATAGGGCAATGTGTGTGTGTGTGTGTGTGTGTCTAGGGAGTGGACCTAGTTGCTTTTTCCGGCTTTGCTCAACCTGATTTCAGTTGGCCACTTTGGGAATCCCCAAGCTATAGTTAGTTCTGTGTTGACTGAAACAAAAACTCAAGGTCATAAAAAGAGAGAAATAAACAGAAGTGAAACCAAGCTGATGGTAAGCAAAGCATGGCAAACAGAGCCAGGTGTGGCCCTTGAGAAGAAGGAGGCCATTTCATTGATTGTAGTTGAATGATTGTGCTTCTCATAGGTAGGAATATCAAGTCTACATTACAACCCTTCAAACTCCAAGTAATAGTCTCAAGGTCCGATGCTGCCCTACATCTGGCTACATCCTCACATTCCAAGCTCAGTCTTTAATATTAGAATCCTGGAAGTCCAGGGCAAAAGGCGCTTCAGAACCAGCCACTTGTGGCCCTGTATGTTAGCAGGGTACCAGAGAGCAGTTGGCTGGATCAGAGCTATGGAGTTCCATCTCAATTTCCTAACCTGGGGAGACATGGATACCTGAATGAGCAAGCACAAAAACCCTGTTTCTTAAAATTCTGTGATACTGACACGTGACTTCAGTCCTTCATAATGTTGTCTCCTGTGTCCACAGATTAGAACTTCCTTCTCATGATCCAGAAATTCTGCTCTCAGGACTTCATCACAGAGATGTCACATGGCCTAAGTGACATGGAGACTCAAAGCTAGAGTTCACTTTTTAAAATTTATTTTTTGTTTGGTGTGTGTGTGTGCATGTGCGTGTGCGTGTGCGTGTGCGTGTGCGTGTGCGCGTGTGCATGTGCGTGTGCGTGTGCGTGTGTGTGTGTGTGTGTGTGTGTGTGTGTAAGAGATGTGGGGGTCACTTGTACGTCAAAGCAATCATGTGGGGACCAAAGATCAACTTATTAGAGTTTATTTCATCATTGAGTCTCAAGCAGTGGATTAAAAGGCACCTCTACTTTGCTGAGCCATTTCACTGGACCCTCAGGTCCACTTTTAACAAGGAAATGATAAACATGATCTAATTTTCACATGGTGTGAGTGACCTTGGAGAAGGGGCTGGATGGATGTCTACAGCAGTGAAGAGGGGCCCATAGGCACGTGAGAAGGACAATGTCTCATCCTTGTTTAAAGACATTATTTCTTACAGAGAATAGTCTAGAAAGAGCCATTACACCACACTTCCATGGTGCTTTGTAGGAGAAACTAGATTCCTTTTTATTAAAAAAATTAATTTTATGTATATGGATGGTTTTTTTTAGCAAGTATGTCTGTATCATATGTATGTATGGTGCCCACAGAGTCCAGAAGAAGGCATTGGACCACTTGAACTGGAGCTACATTTGTGAGTTACGTGGTTACTGTGAATTCCAGGTCTCCTGGAAGAGCAGCCAGTCCTCTTATCTACTGAGACATCTCTCCAGCCCAGGAATTTGTTTCTATATGTTTTCTAGTTTCTCAAAGAATAAGTTTTATAATTATAGAACAAAAGCATTGGATGATTTAAGAATCACTTATATTTTTTAGAAGAGCTGACAATGCTCTGTAAAAGCATGGATACTATGTTACTTTAAAGAGATTAAAAGATTAGATGTGAGTGAGGTACATGGGTATATTAATATAATTCCAGCACTTGAGAGACTGAGGCAGGAGGGTGATCTAAACATATAGATTCAACTCTATAACAATATCTATCTCACATAAATATATACACATACATGTAATTACATAAATAAGGATGTGAGGTGTGTATGTGTGCCTTTGTCTGTGCCTATACTTATGGTCTGTACCTATGGCTAATCACTGTGGATACCTGTGGGTCAGAAATTTAGGTGATATTGGTTTTTAATTTTTATCTACTTAAAAAAACAAAAGATCATTTTTTGGCAAACAAAGAAGTTTTGTCTTTTAGTCTTTTTGTTCCAGAACAGTTAACATTAGATGAACATTTATTTCCTGTCTGTTCCCATCTTTACTAGAAGATATTTGTATTTGGTATTATACTGAAAACAAGACAGAAAACCATACATCTTAGTCTTAATCCTTAAATCAACATTCATTGGCCAATTGAATGTCAGAGAGATATGGAAAATTATCCATTATTTTTATCTACAGTTTGCATGCTCTAAGAAACTTTAAGAGCCTTTCACCCATGTCTTCATTAGGTATCTGTTTTCTAAGCATCATGAAGATAGCCATAATTTTTTTCGCTTCCCACTTCCTTATCAAATTCTGTGAGTGTAATATTATAGTCTAAAGTAAGAGAGGCTGAACCACCCCGCAACCTTTCCCACATTCTTCTTCCAAAGGCCGCATTGACCTAAGAAAAGCTTTTGCACCAATGATATTTGGAATGTTTCCAGGTCTTTAAATATTCCATTTCACACTGAGAAACACTTGATGATTCACAATAAATAGTTCAAAGAATGAGAAAAAAGGTTAAGGGAGGAAGGAAAAGAGTGGTGGGTGAATGAATGTATAAATGTGTAATTGGTTGATATATGGGTGGAAGAATGAATGCAAGAGGTGATGATTTACAAATGCGTTGATGTGTGCACAAAGAGATGAATGGTTAGATGAATAGTTGAGTGATAATAGAAAGGATGAATGGAAAATGGATGTTAGATTCACAGATGGAAAAAAGGATGGATATATGAATAGAGGGCTAGATGGCTGGATGACTAGATGGTTGAACAAGAAATGCTTGAACAAGTGTTTTTTTTTTTTTTGAGTTCATGACTATATGGATAATTGAATAAGTGAATAAATGAATAACTGACTGTAGGGTGTCTGTGTAATAGCTTAAATTTTTTTTTTTTTTTTTTTTTTTGGTTTTTCAAGACAGGGATTCTCTGTGTAGTCCTGGCTGTCCTGGAACTCACTCTGTAGACCAGGCTGGTCTCAAACTCAGAAATCCACCTGCCTCTGCCTCCCAAGTGCTGGGATTAAAGGCATGTGCCACCACTGCCCAGCTTTTTTTTTAAAAATGGATTTTTGCCTTTTTAAAAAGACTTATTTATTATTATATGTAAGTACACTGTAGCGGTCTTCAGTCACACCAGAAGAGGGTGTCATATCTTACTACAGTTGGTTGTAAGCCACCATGTGGTTGCTGGGATTTGAACTCAGGACCTTTTGAAGAGCAGTCAGTGCTTTTAACTGCTGAGCCATCTCTTCAGCCCCGTGTACTAGCTTAAACATGAGAAACAGAAAACTGGGAGCTCTTCATAAAGAAAATAAAATTAACATTTATATTCAGATTTCAGTTCTAATTTTGCTTTGGACATGACATAGGGCATTACTTTAGCATATAAGATTTGTTTCTACCATAAAAACACTGTGTCACTGGCTACCATATCTACAAAATGCTGAAAACATGTTTGCACAAAAAAAACAGTGGGGTTTTCTCAGGTGAAATATAGGCACTGCCAAGATCTGGGAGTTTATTAGCTGACTCCTCTAGGAATGGGTTTTACACTGTGGAAAAAGCTGGTGATTAGATTCCCAGACTGGCCTTGTTTGAATACTGGATCCATATCTTGCATCTGTGTTTGTCTTTTCTGCATATTTGTATATGGCATGGTAATGGTGACAGGACATCCAAACTCAGACTTATGTAAGGTTTAGGTGGGGTAATTGTGGAAGTGGTGCACTTTAGTGAAGAAATGATGGGTTCAAGGCCTTGGACACAAAGAATCCAAATCTCTTTAGCTCATTCTAGGGTGCACTCAAATCCATAATTTAGAGAACTGATCCAGAAATTCTAACCTGGGTTTATATAAAACCCTAAAAAGGAGCTGCCTTTTTTGGAACTGTGTTTTGTGGGGAGAATTAAGAATCTGCACAGAAAGAAGAACCACTGTGCTCTAATCTAAGACTTTCATTTAGGAGACTGATCACCACACCTCATGCAAGAACACTCTATCTAGGACATAGCAGTGTACAGACTTCTGGGTCTCTGGGATATTCTCCCCTTTTAGAATCAAGTAGCTAACCTGGAATGGCATATTTCTGATAGTTACTGTTCTCTGGATCAGCATTTCCTAGCAGGGACCATATTTGTATGGGGTAGAGGGATTGTGGAAAAACTTCAACTCTTGCTTTAAAAAAATGCTATTAGAAAAGAATTTGATAAATAAAAAATGCTGGGAAGAAAAGAGGTCATACCAAAATAGTCTTTTTTTTTTTTTTTTTTTTTGGTTTTTTGAGTCAGGGTTTCTCTGTGTAGCTCTGGCTGTCCTGGAACTCACTCTGTAGACCAGGCTGGCCTCAAACTCAGAAATCTGCCTGCCTCTACCTCCCAAGTGCTGGGATAACAGGTGTGCTAACACAGCCAGCCAAAATAGTCTTGACCAAATCTCCCAAGGAATGAAAAATACATAATTCATAAGTGCATACTAAGAAAGAGAAAATAAAATGAAAACATTGTGGAAACAAGGGCAATGGATGTTATTACACACTAGTGAAACATGCTGATGACCAAAGGTTCTGGTGGACATTTTCTAGGAAGGGTATCAGCAATCTTAAGAGAGATTACTATTCCATCATGACAGCCTTCCCAGAAAGAAGAGTTGGTTGCCTCCAATGTCTCCACACTTCAGGCCCAGGTGAAGGAAACCAAGCATAGCTGAGAGAATCAGAAACACAAGTATCAGACCAGACCAAGGGGTCATCTTGTTTGTTTTCTCACTTCCTCTTAGAGCAGAGATCACTGGTCTTAGGCTTCAGTTTCAATTAATAAACTTCTCACTGTCCACAGAATGAGAAATACAGAAGCACAAACAAGAGAAAAAAATCATGCAGAGAAGCTACATGTTCTTTTGGTTGTGACTATAAGCCAAAACAAACCAAATGAGTAAATTAGATGTATTCACAAGATGGAGAAAAGAGCACACCATTGTGAATGTAGTAAATGTCACTAAGTTATTCCTGTAGAATGGTAATGTGATGGGATATAGATTTTCCCTCTATTAGCCACTGATAGCCCCTCTGAATTCCCTTAATTAATCACCGTTTTTATTTTTCTTTCATTTTTGTGTTTATTCTGTTTTCTCCTGAAATAACTGTTTTTCTGCCTGGCCATGTTCTGCATTTGATGGAGGTTAGATTAGGCTGGGCATAATCTATTGGGCATATTACTGATTTGATTCTTTCTGTATTCTGTGTCCTTGACATTTATTCACATGGATGTATTTCTCACTGTCAGTGGCAGCTGCCACAAGTGCCAGCATACAATTCTCCACTCTGGTGTCCAATTGGATATGAATGTTTATGCTCAGGAACAGAGCACCAGAGATACCAGTCAGAGGTTTAGTGCAAGAGTTTCTCTGGGGACACTTGTCAAAGCAAAACACTTTGTTTACTTTGGTTAAAAAGCAGAGATGGAGTTAGAGAAGCAACTTCGCATTCATAACCTGCAATTAATTCCCGGCATTGAAACAATGGCTCATAACTCTGTAAATCCCATTTCCAGGGAACTGATATCCCATTCTGGCCTCTATTGGCAGTGCATGTACATAGTACACAGACATAATTCAGGCAAATATTCACACACATAAAATATAAATAAATGAAATATGCCTTTGATATTAGCTATCAATTGTAGATTACCTCTTGGTTAGCAGGATTTCTTATCCACTTCCCTTTCTCATTATGAGGGATCTACCTGGCTTGAACCTGTGCAGGTCCTATATATACTACCACAATTTCTATGAGTTCATATGTGAATCAGTCCTGTAGTATCTGGAAGACACTGTTTCCTTCAATTCATCTGTCTCATACAATCTTTCTGCCCCTTGTTTCACATAGATCCCTGAGCCTTGAGGGAAGAGTTTGATGATAGCCGTTGGCAAGAAGAAAACCCATTTTTCTACAATTGAGAGTCATTGGATATCAGCCACACTCAAGAGTAGACATCATCGTTCTGCAAAATTAGGTGCATCCTCTCCCACTGAGGCCAGACAAGGCAGATCTGTTGGGAAATAGATTCCACAGTTAGGCTACAACTTTAGGGACATTCCCAGCTCTAGTTATTGGGGGACTCACATGGAGACTTAGCTGCACATCTGCTACAAATATGCCCGGGGCCTTGGTCTTCCCTTTATTCTTTTTGATTGGTGGCTCCATCTCTGTCAGAGTTCCCAGGGGTCCAGGTTTTTTCTTTGTTGGTATTTCTGTGGGGGTTCCTAACTCCTTACAAACCTTTGCTTCTCCCTTCAACTCTTCCATGAGAGTCCCTCAGTTCTATCCAATATTGGTGGTGGGTATCTGTATCTGTTTCAGTCAGTTGTTGGGTAGAACCTCTCAGAGGATAGTTATGCTAATCTACTGTCTCCAAGCATAACAGAATACCATCAACAGTGTCAGGGACTGGTGTATGCCCATGAGATGGTCTCATTTTGAGACCATCAGTTTCAGTTATTGGTTGGTCATTTCTTCAGTTCTAAATCTATCTTTGTAGCTGCATTTCTTTTAGACAGGACAAATTTTGGGTCAAAAGTTTCATAGGTGGTTTGGAGTCCCTATACCTCCACTGTAGGTCCTTCATGGTTATAGGAGGTAGTCTGTTCAGGATTCGTGTCCCCACTGTTAGGTATCTCAGCTAAGATCAGCCTCATTGACTCCTGGGAGCTTCCTCCATCCAAGATCTCTGGAAATTCCTAGAGATGCCTTCCATTCCATCACCCTTGGCAGTTGTAGACTTCCATTTATTCTTCTGACCCTCTGGTCTATTCTGTCTCTCCCCATATCTGATCCTGACATCTCAATTCTCTCCATCTCCACTCCAACCCAGTTACCTCCCTCTTTTTTTTTTTTTTTTTATTTGATATAATTTATTTACATTTCAAATGATTTCCCCTTTTCTAGCCCCCCCCCCCACTCCCCGAAAGTCCCGTAAGCCCCCTTCTCTTCCCCTGTCCTCCCTCCCACCCCTTCCCAGTTCCCCGTTCTGGTTTTGCCAAATACTGTTTCACTGAGTCTTTCCAGAACCAGGGACCACTCCTGCTTTCTTCTTGTATCTCATTTGATGTGTGGATTATGTTTTGGGTATTCCAGTTTTCTAGGTTAATAACCACTTATTAGTGAGTGCATACCATGATTCACCTTTTGAGTCTGGGTTACCTCACTTAGTATGATGTTCTCTAGCTCCATCCATTTGCCTAAGAATTTCATGAATTCATTGTTTCTAATGGCTGAATAGTACTCCATTGTGTAGATATACCACATTTTTTGTATCCACTCTTCTGTTGAGGGATACCTGGGTTCTTTCCAGCATCTGGCAATTATAAATAGGGCTGCTATGAACATAGTAGAGCATGTATCCTTATTACATGGTGGGGAATCCTCTGGGTATATGCCCAGGAGTGGTATAGCAGGATCTTCTGGAAGTGAGGTGCCCAGTTTTCGGAGGAACCGCCAGACTGCTTTCCAGAGTGGTTGTACCAATTTGCAACCCCACCAGCAGTGGAGGAGTGTTCCTCTTTCTCCGCACCCTCTCCAACACCTGCTGTCTCCTGAATTTTTAATCTTAGCCATTCTGACTGGTGTAAGATGAAATCTTAGGGTTGTTTTGATTTGCATTTCCCTAATGACTAATGAAGTGGAGCATTTTTTAAGATGCTTCTCCGCCATCCGAAGTTCTTCAGGTGAGAATTCTTTGTTTAACTCTGTACCCCATTTTTTAATAGGGTTGTTCGGTTTTCTGGAGTCTAACTTCTTGAGTTCTTTATATATATTGGATATTAGCCCTCTATCTGATGTAGGATTGGTGAAGATCTTTTCCCAATTTGTTGGTTGCCGATCTGTCCTCTTGACGGTGTCCTTTGCCTTACAGAAACTCTGTAACCTTATGAGGTCCCATTTGTCAATTCTTGCTCTTAGAGCATACGCTATTGGTGTTCTGTTCAGAAACTTTCTCCCTGTACCGATGTCCTCAAGGGTCTTCCCCAGTTTCTTTTCTATTAGCTTCAGAGTGTCTGGCTTTATGTGGAGGTCCTTGATCCATTTGGATTTGAGCTTAGTACAAGGAGACAAGGATGGATCAATTCGCATTCTTCTGCATGCTGACCTCCAGTTGAACCAGCACCATTTGTTGAAAAGGCTATCTTTTTTCCATTGGATGTTTTCAGCCTCTTTGTCGAGGATCAAGTGGCCATAGGTGTGTGGGTTCATTTCTGGATCTTCAATCCTGTTCCATTGATCCTCCTGCCTGTCACTGTACCAATACCATGCAGTTTTTAACACTATTGCTCTGTAGTATTGCTTGAGGTCAGGGATACTGATTCCCCCAGATTTTCTTTTGTTGCTGAGAATAGTTTTAGCTATCCTGGGTTTTTTGTTGTTCCAGATGAATTTGATAATTGCTCTTTCTAACTCTGTGAAGAATTGAGTTGGGATTTTGATGGGTATTGCATTGAATCTGTATAGTGCTTTAGGCAAAATGGCCATTTTAACTATATTGATTCTACCGATCCATGAGCATGGGAGGTTTTCCCATTTTTTGAGGTCTTCTTCCATTTCCTTCTTCAGAGTCTTGAAGTTCTTGCCATACAGATCTTTCGCATGTTTGGTAAGAGTCACCCCAAGATACTTTATACTGTTTGTGGCTATTGTGAAGGGGGTCATTTCCCTAATTTCTTTCTCAGCCTGCTTATCCTTTGAGTATAGGAAGGCCACTGATTTGCTTGAGTTGATTTTGTAACCTGCCACTTTGCTGAAGTTGTTTATCAGCTGTAGGAGCTCTCTAGTGGAGTTCTTTGGGTCACTTAGGTAGACGATCATGTCGTCTGCAAATAATGATAGTTTGACTTCCTCCTTTCCAATTTGTATCCCTTTGACCTCCTTATGTTGTCGAATTGCCCGAGCTAGTACCTCAAGTACAATATTGAAAAGATAAGGAGAAAGGGGGCAGCCTTGTCTGGTCCCTGATTTCAGTGGGATTGCTTCAAGTTTCTCTCCGTTTAGTTTGATGCTGGCTACCGGTTTGCTGTATATTGCTTTTACTATGTTTAGGTATGGGCCTTGAATTCCTGTTCTCTCCAAGACTTTAAGCATGAAAGGATGCTGAATTTTGTCAAATGCTTTTTCAGCATCCAATGAAATGACCATATGATTTTGTTCTTTGAGTTTGTTTATGTAGTGGATTGTATTGATGGATTTCCGTATATTGAACCAACCCTGCATTCCCGGGATAAAGCCTACTTGATCATGGTGGATGATCGTTTTGATGTGTTCTTGGATTCGGTTGGCAAGAATTTTGTTGAGTATTTTTGCATCGATGTTCATAAGGGAAATTGGTCTGAAGTTCTCTTTCTTTGTTGGATCTTTGTGTGGCTTTGGTATCAGCGTAATTGTGGCTTCGTAGAAGGAATTGGGTAGTGTTCCTTCTGTTTCTATTTTGTGGAATAGTTTGAAGAGTATTGGTGTTAACTCTTCTTTGAAGGTCTGGTAGAATTCTGCACTGAAACCATCTGGTCCTGTGCTTTTTTTGGTTGGAAGACTTTCTATGACTCCTTCTATTTCTTTAGGCTTTATGGGACTGTTTAGATGGTCTAGTTGGTCCTGATTTAATTTTGGTATTTGGTATCTGTCAAGGAAATTGTCCATTTCCTCCAGATTCTCCAGTTGTGTTGAGTACAGGCTCTTGTAGTAGGATCTGATGATTTTTTGGATTTCCTCAGTTTCCGTTGTTATGTCTCCCTTTTCATTTCTAAGTTTGTTAATTTGGATACTTTCTCTGTGCCCTTTGGTCAGTCTGGCTAAGGGTTTATCTATCTTGTTGATTTTCTCAAAGAACCAGCTCTTAGTTTTGTTGATTTTTTGTATGGTTCTCTTTGTTTCTACTTGATTGATTTCGGCCCTGAGTTTGATGATTTCCTGCCTTCTACTCCTCCTGGGTGAAATAGCTTCTTTTTGTTCTAGGGCTTTCAGGTGTGTCATTAAGTTGGTAATGTATGCTCTCTCCATTTTCTTTTTGGAGGCACTCAGGGCTATGAGTTTTCCTCTTAGCACTGCTTTCATTGTGTCCCATAGATTTGGGTATGTTGTGTTTTCATTTTCATTGTGTTCTAAAAAGTCTTTAATTTCTTTCTTTATTTCTTCCTTGACCAAGGTGTCATTGAGTAGAGTATTGTTCAATCTCCACGTGTTTGTGGGTTTTCTGTTGTTTCTGTTGCTATTGAAGACCACTTTTATTCCATAGTGATCAGATAGGAGGCATGGGATTAGTTCTATCTTTTTATATTTGTTGAGGTCTGTCTTGTGACCAATTATATGGTCGATTTTGGAGAAGGTACCATGAGGTGCTGAAAAAAAGGTATATTCTTTTGTTTTAGGATAGAATGTTCTATATATATCAGTTAAATCTAATTGGTCCAAAGCTTCAATTAGTTTCATTGTGTCCTTGTTTAGTTTCTGTTTTCCTGATCGGTCCATTGAGGAAAGTGCAGTGTTGAAGTCACCAACAATTATTGTGTTAGGTGCAATGTGTGCTTTGAGTTTTAATAAAGTTTCTTTTATGAAAGAGGGTGCCCTTGCATTTGGAGCATAGATGTTCAGGATTGAGAGTTCTTCTTGTTGTATTTTTCCTTTGACCAGCAGGAAGTGTCCCTCAGAGTCTCTTTTGATGACTTTGGGTTGAAAGTCAATTTTATCTGATATTAAAATGGCTACTCCAGCTTGTTTCCTGAGACCATTTGCTTGTAAAATTGTCTTCCAGCCTTTTACTCTAAGGTAGTGTTTGTCTTTGACCCTTAGGTGTGTTTCCTGTAAGCAGCAAAATGTAGGGTCCTGTTTACGTATCCAGTCAGTTAGTCTGTGTCTTTTTATTGGGGCATTGAGTCCATTGATGTTAAGAGATATTAAGGAATAGTGATTGTTACTTCCTATCATTTTTGACGTTATTTTTTAAATTTGATTGCTTAACTTATTTGGGTTTGATGAAAGGTTACTATCTTGCTTTTTTCAGGGTGGAGTTTCCCTCCTTGTATTGGTGTTGTCCTCCTATTATCCTTTTTAGGGCTGGGTTTGTGGATAGATATTGGGTGAACTTGGTTTTGTCGTGAAATATCTTAGTTTCTCCATCTATGGTGATTGAGAGTTTTGCTGGATATAGTAGTTTTGGTTGGCATTTGTGTTCTCTTAGAGTCTGCATGAGATCTGCCCAGGACCTTCTAGCCTTCATAGTCTCAGGTGAAAAGTCTGCTGTGATTCTGATAGGTCTTCCTTTATATGTTACTTGGCCTTTTTCTCTTACTGCCTTTAGTATTCTTTCTTTGTTTAGAACATTTGGTGTTTTGATTATTATGTGACGGGAAGTATTTCTGTTCTGGTCCAGTCTGTTTGGAGTTCTGTAGGCTTCTTGTATATTCATGGGCATCTCTCTCTTTAGGTTAGGGAAGTTTTCTTCCATAATTTTATTGAAGATATTTGCTGGCCCTTTAAGTTGTAAATCTTCACTCTCATCTATGCCTATAATCCTTAGGTTTGGTCTTCTCATTGTGTCCTGGATTTCCTGGATATTTTGGGTTACAAGCTTTTTGCACTTTGCATTTTCTTTAACTGTTGAGTCCATGGTTTCTATGGAATCTTCAGCATCTGAGATTCTTTCTTCTATCTCTTGTATTCTGTTGTTGATATTTGCATCTCTGTCCCCTGATTTCTTCCCAAGGCTTTCTATCTCCAAAGTTGTCTCCCTTTGAGTTTTCTTAGTTGTTTCTACTTCTGATTTTAGATCCTGGATGGTTTTGCTTAGCTCCTTCCCTTGCATGTTTGTGTTTTCCTGTAATTCTTTAAGAGATTTTTGTGTTTCCTCTTTCATGAGCTCAGCCTGTTGACCAAAGTTCTCCTGTATTTCTTTAAGAGATTTTTGTGTTTCGTCTTTCATGACCTCAGCCTGTTGAGCAAAGTTCTCCTGTATTTCTTTAAGTGTTTTTTGCATTTCCTCCTTGTTGGCTTTTGTATTCTCCTGGATTTCTTTCAATGATTTTTGTGTTTCCCTTGCAAGGGCTTCTAACTTTTGATCCATTTTCTCCTCAATGACCTTCATGTGTTCCTGTACCAGCATCATGACCAGTGATTTTAAATCCAAATCTTGTTTTACTGGTGTGATGGGGTATCCAGGACTTGCTGGTAGAGGAGAATTTGGTTCAGATGTTGCCATATTGCCTTGATTTCTGTTAGTGACGTTTCTGCGTTTGCCTTTTGCCATCTAGCTCTCACTGGTGTTACTTGGTCTTGTCAGTGCTGGACTCACCAGTGCAAGCTGCCCCTTCCCCGTTGGCCTCTGGTGCACAGCTTACACTCTGCACTGCCTATAGACAGGGTGCTGTTTTCCAGGCTGTTCAGATCCCAAAGCAGGCACCTGAAGGCTCCCGCTGGGGCCCGCAGGATTTATCGGAGCACACCGACTTTTCCCAGCTGGCCGCCCGGAAGCCCCCACTAGCCTCTTGAGGGACCTGGAGATGTGGCGGCCACCCAGGCTGATCTGAAGCGGAGAGATTTGAGCTGGGGGCTTCTGCCTGAGGCCTTGCCCCAGATTGTGTCTGTGGACCAGGTGGAACCCGTGTGCACCCCCAGGGAGCTCCGAAGGTGAATGTTGCTGTGACCTCCCCTGTGCTCCGCTCACTCCGCTGGGCAGCCGATTTCCCCAACCGGGCTGGCGCACACTAGGTTAGCCTTGTCGCCTGGGCCCTGAGTCCAGGCAAACGCCTGGGAGGCCAAGGTCCGAGCAAAGTTCCCCTAGGGCTATGTCTGTTATTTGGGTCCGCCAGGTGACCCGGATGGCGGGCGTGCGCGTCCGCGCTCCGCGAAAGCACCGGGAGAGTCTGTTGTGCTAATAACCTCCTGGGCTGTTACCTCCCTCTTTTTGCCTCCTATGACTATTTTATTCCCCCTTGAATCTAATTGAGATTCAAGTATCCTTGTACGGGCCTTCCTTCATGTTTAACTTCTGTGGTTGTGTGGAGTATAGTGTGAGCATCCTGTACTTCATGGGTAATATCCACTTATCAATGTATATATACCATTCATGTCCTTTTGGGTCTGGTTACATAACTCAGGATGATATTTTCTAGTTCCATCCACTTGCCTGTAAAATTTATGATGTTCTTGTTTTTAATAGTTGAATAGTATACCATTGTGTAAATGAACCATATTTTCTATATGCATTTTTCTGTTGAAGAACATCTGGGTAGTTTCCAGTTTCTGGCTATTATGAATAAAGCTGCTATGAACGTACTGGAACACATGTCCTTGTGGTATAGCTGCATGTAGAAGAATGCAAAATAGAACCATATTTATCACCCTGCACAAAGTCAAGTAGAAGTGGGACAACATAAAACCAGTTACACTAAATCTAATAGAAGAGAAAGTAGAAAGTATCCTTGAATGCATTGGTACAAGAGACAATGTTGCATCTCCACCTTTTGCTGCCACCCTTTGCTTCTGGAGGTGTGCTGCACTACCAGCCTCCACCCAGCTTCCCTTGAATCTTCAGACAACACACACACACACACACACACACACACACACACACACACACACACAGAGTTTATTCCTTTACAACTTGCCTTCTTGGCACAATTTTTGGGCTCTGATATCTCCTGCCTGGAAAAGTGTGCCCTTACCAATTTATTATCTTCATATTTCCATTTGCCCTAAACTTCACTGGCTAGTCCCACCTAGCCCCTCTCAAACATCCCTAGCCACCTGCCTATAGTAGTGGCCATAGACCCCTGTTCCCCCTGAGAACTCACATGGTTGCTGTGTTCTTCATCCAAAGCATGACTAAAAGTCCTGTCTCCTTACTTGCATCTGACTTTTCCACCTGGGATCCAGAAGTCCTGCCTGAACCTTCCACTCAGCAAATGGTTCCCAGCTTTCTTTACTGACAAATAAAGAACCAACAGGACCTTAGCATTACCACTGCCCTTCAGACATTGTCCTGAGCAGAACACCAAATGGCTCAGGCTATAAGAACAGCAGTTGATAAATGGGATCTTATGAAACTGAAAATCTTCTGTAAGGCAAAGTACATTGTCAATAGGACAAAATGGCAGCCTACAGATTGAAAAATGGTCTTCACAGACCCTACATTGACAGATGGCTAAATCTGAAATATATAAAGAACTCAAGAAGTTAGACTCCAACAAACTAAATAGCCCAATTAAAAATGGGGTAGAGAGTTAAACAGAATTCACAACAGAGGAATCTCAAATGGCAGAAGCACCTAAAGAAATTTTCACCATCCTTAGTCATCAGGGAAGTGCAATCAAAATGACCCCGAGATTCCACTTTATACCAATCAGAATGGTTAAAATAAAATCTTAAGCAACAGCACATGCTGGCGAGGATGTGGAGAAAAGGGAACACTCCTCCATTGCTGGTAGTATTGCAAACCTGTACAATCACTCTGAAAATCAATCTGGCAGGTTCTCAGAAATTTGGAAATAGTTTCACTTGAAGACCCAGCTATACTATTCCTGGGCTTATACCTAAAAGATGCTCCACTATACTACTACAAAGAAAGAATTTTAAAAGCTGAAAGGGAAAAGGATTAAGGAACACATTAAAGCAGACCTATTAGAATTACACATGATTTCTCAATGGAGACTCTAAAAGTCAGAAGATCCTAGACAGATGATCTCTATACTCTAAGAGACTACAGATGCCAGCCCACACTACCATATCCAGTAAAAATTTCAGTCAGTATAGATGGAGATAATAAGATATTTAATGGTAAAGGCAAATTTAAAGAACATCTATCTGCAAGTTTAGTTCTATAAAAAGTGCTACATGAGAAAGGCCAACCTAAGAATATTAACTGCACTCATAAAAACACAGGTATTACATAATTTCATACCAACAAAATCAGAATGGAAATGTGTGCACACACACACATATACACATGCACACACACACACACCTACCCTCCCATATTACCACCACTGCACCACCACTGGCACCATGACCAAAATAACAGGAATCAGTAATTATTGATCATTGATATCTCTCAATATCAATAGTCTGGATTCCCCAGCCAAAATATACTGACTAACAAAATGCATGGATACATCCTTCTGCTGCATCCAAGAAATATACCACAACATAAAAGATAGAGTTCAGGGTAAAGACATTCCAAGAAAAAGTATATAAGAAGTAAGCTGATATAGCCATTTTAATATATAACAATATTGAGTTGAAACCCATACAAATCAAAAGAGATAGTGAAGGACATTATGCACTAATCAAAGGAAAAATCCACCAACATGTGATTTATGTTCTTTTTTTTTTTACAGTTAAGTTTATTATAAAAAATTAAGGCTTCATATTTCATAGTTAGCCAAAATGAAAAAAATTAGGTGACTGTCTCCTGCCGACTTCACCTTCACTTCCAACCATTAAAATGACTTGACTAAAATGTGATCAAAACAAACATATAAATAATACCAAGTACTTTAAAACTGGCATTCCACATAGTATTTCTTAGCAGAGGTAATCTTCATGGACGGGATGGCGTGATCTTAAATCCTTGTGGACCATCCATCTCTGGCAGCTCCAGCCTGACCGTCACGTTCAAATTCTACAAATACAATGTTATACCTCCCCAGTACCAAGCTAACTTCCTTGAAACCAGGGACTGGTTGAACAGCACAGATAACATTATTTCACTCATGTCTTCTGGTACATTATTAAGGAATAGGAATTAGTTTGGAGGGTAGTCAGGGACTGGAGGATTTGGTGCTGATTTCCTTGGGTATTAGCTGAATTTGGTGTTCTCTGACCAGTCTTTTTATTTGCAGCTGCTGCAGCCTGTTCCATGGTTTTAGCTTTCTTTTTTTCCTAGTCAGTAAAAGTGCCATACATTTTAGATACTATATCAGAATCTGTTTTTGTATACTGAGTTCTCATTGATTTATTGTAAAATTGAAATACTTAGAACTGTCTCAAAGTGTTAAGTCCAGTTCCTTAAATATAACAAGAGTCTGTTCCCTCATCTTCATGGTGTTTAAAGCCACAATATACCATGTGCCTAAACTGAGAAAGCAGGGAATATAGGGATCTCTTCAATTCTTTTTTTGTAATTTTGTCATTCATGTTGTTGATATAAATTGTGTGATTTGGTCTGATATCCATGTTTGGGTAAAACCCTTCAAATAGCCTTAAAGCCTGTGCTGTCTGCTTGAAGCCCCAACATTTCAATTCTTAACATTTATGCCCCAAAGAGAAGGACACCTTCCTTTGTAAAGAAAAGACTACTATAGCTTAAGTTACATATTGACTCTCACATACAGATAGGGGGAGACTTCAGTACCACACTCTCACAAAGGAACAGACAGATCATCTGAAAAAAAAAACTAAACAGAAATACTGGAGCTAACAGACATAATAAACATATGGATTTAACAGATATTTACAGATTTAAGAAAGTTTTCTCATGCTCATAGATCAATAGGATTGACATTTTAAAAATTGACATCTTACCAAAAGCATTCTACAGATTCAAAGTAATCCCCACCAAATAATGAGACTTCCAGTAATTCTTCCATTATTCAGCATTGTTTTGATTATCTTTTCCTTTTTGTTTTTCTATATGTAGTTGAAAACTGTTCTTTTAAGGTCTGTGAAGGATTGTGTTGGAATTTTGATGGGAGATAATGTCAGGGCAATACAGCTGGGTTTGAGGGGCATTTGAGGGATGATATTGAAACCTAGTGCAGTAGAAACCTAAAATATATGAATGCAGTCATACTGAGATCTTCTAATAATGGAGGATATGTAGTCACAACTGGCCATTTCTTTTCACCAAATGAGGCTTCCAGTAGTTGGATTGGGTTATATTCAATTGTGTTGCTGACCAAGAAGGTCCTATGGAAATCATAAGTCTCCCAAAATAAACTAGGATGTTGCTAAGATAATGGGATGATAGTGCCTCCCCCAAGATAACAGCCACACAACATGGAGAAACTGAGCTGATATTCACATGGAACCTTCATCCCTATATTCTAGTCTTTTTGGTGTGGGAAGGTGCAGGGTACCAAAAGAGAAAAATAAATGCCAAACCAGTCAAAATAAACTGACTTACAATGTATCCTGACTGTAAAATATTACAGAGCAGTGGTGGCACAGAACTTGTGGAAGTAGCCAATCAATATTTGATTTGACTTGACTTAAGGATCACTCTGTGAGATGATATGTTGGGGGAAATGTTAAAAAAATATGATCTGGCATGTTCCTGTGCTTGTGCCTCTGCTACCAACTTTCTGCCCTGGCTGCCTGGCTAGACATGCACTGGCAGGCAACGGCTGACCTGTTTTTATCTCGTGGAGGCTCTGGCTCAGAACTGCACCATCTTTCCACCCAGCTTGCTAAGTTCCCACTCACAGGTTGCTACCATCCCAACTGCTTGCTTCAAATCCCCCACTGCCTTTATGCTGCAAATCTGGCAAACCTACACTTTGCTACCATATCTTTTTCTCTTGAACACAGATGAACTGCACACAGACTTAGTTCAGAAGCAATGGTAACTCACTTTCTGGGTGCAACAACTAAAACCTAATCTTTTAAAAATATTTTTGTTTTTTATTTTTTTATTTGATATATTTTTTATTTACATTTCAAACGATTTCCCCTTTTCTGGCCCCCACTCCCTGAAAGTCCCATAAGCCCTCTTCCCTCCCCCTGTTCTCCCATTCACCCCTTTCCACTTCCCTGTTCTGGTTTTGCCCTATACTGCTACACTGAGTCCAGAACCAGGCCCCTCCTCCATTCTTCTTGTACATCAGTTGATGTGTGGATTATGATTTGGGTATTCCAATTTTCTAGGCTAATATCCACTTATTAGTGAATGCATACCATGATTAATCTTTTGAGACTGGGTTACCTCACTTAGTATGATGTTCTCCTGCTCCATCCATTTGTCTAAGAATTTCATGAATTCATTATTTCTAAAGACTCAATAGTACTCCATTGTGTATATATACCACATTTTTTGCATCCATTCTTCTGTTGAGGGATACCTGGGTCCTTTACATGTTCTGGCTATTATAAATAGGGCTGCTATGAACATAGTGGAGCACGTATCCTTATTACCTGCTGGGGAATCCTCTGGGTATATGCCCAGTAGTGGTATAGCAGGATCCTCTGGAAGTGACATGTCCAGTTTTCTGAGGAAACACCAGACTGATTTCCAGAGTAAACCTAATCTTTTAAGCCTTAATAATCAGGGAAGCTCTAGCAGCTACATCTTACCCTTATTCTGTCCCCATTCCAAAAAGGACCTAACTCTCTCCTGCTTCCTCTCTTCCTTCATTCAACCCAGAAGTCCTGCCTACTCGCCCAGTGATTGGCTCCTTTGTTCATTAGGGAATTGGTTCACAAGAAGCCACCTGAGTACGTGACTCATTCCTCATTCCAGACAGCCTCTCCTGGTAGAGCAGAACCAATATAAAACAGAAGCAGCACGACATTTCCTCCTTTCCGTTCAAATAAAAAACAAAACCATTCTCTCAGGATAGAGCATAACTATTACCATTTTGTAATTTATAAGGTATAGATAAACCTAACACCCAGTCCATCAATTTTGTCATTAAGATAGAACAGTGTCATCTATCCTCAATTAAAAGACTTATCATTATACACCCGACTCATGTCCTGGCTTTAGATTGTAAGCCATCTGAAAACCATCCTCTCAAATCTATATCATCTTTCTCAAGCTAAACAGCTTCGATCAGCTATTAGTCTTCAACCACATCAGAAATCCAAGAACAACTATTATTACCTGAATATATGAGAAGCACAAAATATAGCTTCCAAAACGTAGCCAATTTCCCCCTTCACCCCTCCCCACACCTGCTTGCTTGCCTCTATATTGCCCTGTGTAAAAAATAAAAAAAAATGACAGCTTAATCATACAGCTTACTGTCTTGCTATCCGTTTATCGTGTCTCTTGTCTCTTGCCTTTCCCTAGGTGATCTGGGAACCCTGTTGACTGTCCTGTGGTTTGGGACACCTATAGACAATAACTTACTTAGAATACTCATGTGATTCAATACAAGTACAAGTAGGTCTTTTTTTTAGATGCAAAAAAACCAAGAGGATTTTTATTTATTATCCAGCATGCTGGGGCTGCCCTGTATGTGGAAACAGAATGACACACACTCCGGGCTGCAGGGGCCTTTTACACAGTTCTCAGGGCAGCCACCATTAGGCACAATGTAATTGGCAGAACAATGTTACCTCTAAACTAATTGGTTGATAGGTGATGAGTTAGGTGGCTAATGGACTCAGGGCCTTTCCTAGCTTCAGGGACGACCCTGTGGTCTGAGGAATGTAATTTAGCCTTTCCTTTCTGGGAGGGAGAACACCTGCCCTTCTGGAAAGGGACAGTGTTCTATGACCTTTTCAAAGTTTCCGAGTTAACCCTTTCATTCTCCATTTTTTTTGTATGCATGCTTCAATCCTGAAGCAATTGCTGGTATTCTGATAGCTCATACTCCTGATCTTCTGTATCTAGTTCTTTGTATCTCTCTTCTGAAATCATTAGCTGTACCGTACCTAAGTATGTAAAATGTAGGGGCCAAAAGTCAACTATAGCTGGAGAACAATTAGGGGTCCTGACAGGGTTGACAACCCAGAATGGTCTATATAAGAGAACATAGCCCTCCTATCCTGCAGTAGTACTACTGATAATGAAGTCAATAATTCTTAAAGGTGACTGGTGGAAGTTTCTATTTTCAACAATTAGGTCTTTGATTCTTGTGTCTGCTCTTGGAACTCTTTTTTTCCTGTGGGGTTTCCATGTCCAACTTCAATATGATGTTTTTGCTTTATCTTATATTTTATTTTGTCATATTTGGTTTTTATATTTAGAATCCTGTCCTTTTCTTGTGTGAGAGAGAAAGGAAGTGGATTGGGAGTGAGCCAAGGAGGATCTGGCAAGAGCAGAGGTAATAGAAGCTACAGTTCGGATATAATGTATGAGAAAAGAATCTATTTTCAATAAAAGAAAACAAAACAAGGAAAAACCAATGAGAAATGCAAAATAGAGATATGTGGATAATAAAGAGTGTATGTATGTCATTCATACATGCTAGAGGAACCTGAGATCACACTTGGAGATACCCAGCTCCAACCACAGATAAGCACTTTTGGTCCTATCTTACAGGTATCCTGTTCATGCTGGTTACCATTCTGGGCAAGATGCATCCAAGACCCCGGTTACCATTCTGGGCAAGATGCATCCAAGACCCCTAATCTCCACCTATACAGATTTCCTATTAAGAATTGCCAAACCTGATTCCTTGTTTATCTGTATACCATAAAGTTACTTTTGCCTCCTCAATTCAGATGTATAAAAACAACACTCAGAGTTTCTTGGATGCAGGTATACCTTTATCAGAGCACAGGACCTGCTGAATGCCAGCTTTTCTGTATGTGTATCTATGTGTGTCTGTCTTCATTTCTTCATTCCCCAGACAAGTCATCTTTAAGCTGTCCAAGTCATGGCAACACAACCACTAGATAGAAAGACCAGCCCCACACAACCATCCTGCTGAGAATGCAGCAACAATGATCAGTCTTATAGTTGCTGATCAACTGGATACTCAGTTCTGTTTAGGTCCCGAGAACATGGTGGCCTACAGGACATATCTGTAGAGCAGTGCTAATGGATAACATAGGCCAGGCACAAACACCCAATGTTCTAATAGGTGATACTATACATTCTGAAGAGGGAAGAAAATGAAGCTAGCTGTATGTTCACAAAGACATGCATACATCTTTAAATAAAGGAGGAATGAGCGAACAGGTACTGGGAGAGGAGTGTTCTTGCCAAGAGAAACTCCAATTACAAAGGATTGTGGATGAGAGCATCCAAGGAAGACATAGCTAGACCAAATGAATGAAATGAACATCCTCAAGTCCTTGAAGACTTGACCTTAGCATGATGTATTTAGTTTCAAGCTTCCAGATAAATCTCAAGGAATACATATGGAACACACCGGCCTCCTGAATTTCTAGAATTAGGTTATCCTCCCAGGTCAGATGGAGTGAGCTAAGTGGCTTCATGTGTGAATAGAAGATATAAAATAGGCCCTCTGGTGAATGACTACTTGGAATAGTCTAGTTCTTCCTTTACTGTCTACCCAATAAAGTCTTGTATATCAATTTTCCTTAAACACATTGGCTTTGGTAGTCTTCTCTAACCTGGGAAGCTGGCCTAGTGTATATGGGTAAACTCTGTGTTATATTTTCTCTCAGACTAGAAGGTCCAATTCACAGTTCATTAAACCTATAGCCCATGCTTGTGTCTGCACATTACTTGGGGATCATGATTGTCCCCTTTCCATAACCCTTTCAGCATTTAGTGAGAACCCAAGTAAAGCCCACAGATGTCACTCTGAGGTCTTTGAACTTCTCTCTACACTTTATCCTTCACTTTGCCTTTTCCTTGCATGCGTCTTTGGTTTGCTGTTATCATTAGGTGATTCCTCTGTTGCACAGGCACCATTGCATCCTTTATTTCTGCTTGGATTTGAGGTCTTCTCTGTTCTACATGAGGGTATTGAGTCATCTAGAGCCAAGGATGGGACCTTGAGCATAGATTAAAAAGATACTGCAAGGATATCACCTCAAGGTCTCCACCTGTAGCTCCTTGCTCCACTTTTCATGATATTGAAGTTGCCCAGTTGATAAAAAATATGGGTGATTTCTGTCTCTTTTGTTTCACCTTATTCCCTTTATGCTTGCAAGGAAGACAATGGCCACATGCAACTTGTTTTGCTGGAGTTTTTGAAGCATTTTTTTCCCCTATGGAACATAGTGTTTATAATAGGATTCCCTCAAAATTCTCTCACCAGATTAGGGAATTTCCTTTATATTCTTTGTAAAATATGAATTATTTTATTAGATATTGGGTCTTTTCTGCTTTTTAATACTGTGATTTGTGTAGACTTACCTACTTGGAACCAAATTCATTTTTATCTAAGCCTCAGTAGCTTGAGAAGCCAGGTGTGCCACTCTGTGTTTAGGAGTCTTACTATAGATGGGATTATTAAGTTTGTAATAAAGGTATATTTTGTAATATTTCACAGATGTACCTTATCATCACAAGTTGTTGAAAAGAAATGTCTTTTTGCTGTTACCCAACAAGTCAGAGAGTCTTTTGAGGCAGGTATTATTATGAATCTTTCTAGGAAATAAGGTCTTTATGTTGTTTGTAAGTACAAAAGAGAAAGCCATTTAATAGTACACAAGGAATGACCTCTACTGCAGTGTTAGGTAGTGCCGGTATGCTAATGGGGGCACAGTGGGAGAGAAAGGTCTCATAGGTATCTGGCATGGCCAGAATGACCAAAGTGTTACAGCTCTCCAAGGGGAAGCCAGAGTAAGGCAGGCTGCTAGGCCTATTCTGACACAGCCATGGCACCAGAATTCTTGGCAAGAAGCGAGATGCAGCAGGCAGCTAGGAGCCAAAGTTGAAGTCAGTGCCACTGAGCAGGAAGTGGCTGTGGTCAAGCACAGACATCTGGCTTGTTGGGTGGGATCGAGGTCCAGCTCCCAAAGCTTCAGGAGAGAAAACTCTTCCATGGAGAGTTATAGCTGGATAAGACAGGTAATACTTGAACACACTTTTCCTTGAGGACAAGGACCTTATAAACGTTTTGGGGTAGGGTGGGATCTGGGGAAGATTCTTCCTATTGGATTGGTTAGGGATGCTCTATCTGTACGGGGGAAGGACTTCAGGTGTTGTCTCTATGTGACAGATTGCCATGCTCCTCCATGTGGTCACGTGCCCCAGGACAGGAATCTGGCTGAGAGCTAACTCCAACTCATGCAGTTCTCAATTTAGCATGGGGAAGGGAAAGTGTGAAGAAACACAAAGTTCCAGCTCTAACTTAAAAGCTATTGTCAGTTGGTACCTGCTGGGAGAGGTGAAATCAGTTTCCTTCAATTGAGTGATACTGGGTATGATGAACTGCACTCCAGGGCTGGTCTCAAAATTCTTTCAATAGTGCAACATATCTATATTTTGACTCTTAGATGGTAGACATCTGGTTAGAAACTCTAACCAGATGACACTCAGGTGATTCTAATTAATATCTTCACTCATGGAGGCCTGACAGCACAGATAGAACCACCCCTGTTGCTCAGAGGAAGCAGCTGGAAACCCTGAGGACACAGGAGTCTAGGAGCGGCCTGGAACAGGAGTTTTCTGATTTCCATCTGCATCCAGAGCTGATCGGGGGCCACAAAGCTACACACCCATATACAGGCACAGAGAGCTGGACTCACAGGAGTACCTACATACCTGTGTACACAGAGAGAACAGGTCTCCCAGAAGCACAGATACAGAGGCTTGCAGAACAGATAAGCCACAGTCAGAGACAACACCAGTTAACACCAGAGATAAACAGATGGCAAAAGGCAAATGCAAGAACATTACCAACAGAAACCAAGGCAATATGGCACCATCTGAACCAAGTTCTCCCACAACAGCAAGTCCTGGATACCCCAACACACCAGAAAAGCAAGATCTGGGTTTAAAAATCACATCTCATGATGCTGATAGAGGACTTCAAAAGGGACATAAATAACTCCCTTAAAGAAATACAGGAGAACATGAGTCAACAGGTAGAAGCCCTTAGAAAGGAAACACAAAAATCCATTAAAGAAATACAAGAGAACATGGGTCAACAGGTAGAAACCCTTAAAGAGGAAACACAAAAATCCCTTAAAGAATTACAGGAAAACATAAATAAGTGAAACACAAAACCATCCAGGATCTAAAAATAGAAGTAGAAACAACAAAGAAATCATAAAGGGAGACAACTCTGGAGATAGAAAACCTTGGAAAAAATCAGGAATCATAGATCATCAACAACAGAATACAAGAGATAGAAGAAAGAATCTCAGGTGCTGAAGATACCATAGAAAGCATTGACTCAACAATAAAATTTCAAAGAAAATTCAAAATGCAAAAAAAGCTTGTAACTCCAAACATCCAGCAAATCCAGGACACAATGAAAAGACCAAACCTAAGGATAATAGGTATAGAAGAAAAAAGAAGAGATCAAAGATTTACAAATTAAAGGGCCAATAAATATATTCAATAAAATTATAGAAGAAAACTTCCCTAACCTAAAGAAAGAGATGCCCATTAACATACAAGAAGCCTACAGAACTTCAAAGTGGACCAGAACAGAAACTTCTCCTGTCACATAATAATTAAAACACCAAATGCACCAAACAAAGAAGGAATATTAAAAGCAGTAAGGGAAAAAGCCAAGTAACATATAAAGGAAGACCTATCAGAATTCTCACCTGAGATGATGAAAGTTAGAGATCTTGGGCAGATCTCAGGCAGGCCCTAAGAGAACACAAATGCCATCCCAGAGTACTATACCCAGAAAAACTCTCAATCACCATAGATGGAGAAACCAAGGTATTCTATGATAAAGCCAAATTTACACAATATCTGTCCACAAATCCAGCTCTACAAAGGATAATAGTTGGAAAACACCAATATAAGGAAGGCAACTACACCCTAGAAAAAGCAAGATAGTAATCTTTCAACAAACACAAAAGAAGATAACCACACAAACATAAAAATAACATAAAAAAGCCAGGAAGCAACAATCACTATTCCTTAATATCTCTTAACATCAATGGTCTCAATTCCCCAATAAAAAGACATAGACTAACAGATGGGATATGTAAACAGAACCCAGCATTTTGCTGTACACCTGTGTCAAATATAAACACTACCTCAGAGTAAAAGGCTGGAAAACAATTTTCCAAACAAATGGTCCCAGGAAACAACCTGGAGTAGTCATTCTAATATCAGATAAAATTGACTTTCAACCAAAAATCATCAAAAAAGACATGGAAGGACACTTCATACTCATCAAAGGAAAAATCTACCAAGAAGAGCTCTCAGTTCTGAACATCTATGCTTCAAATGCAAGGGAACCCACATCCGTAAAAGAAACTTTAGTAAAGCTCAAAGCACATATTACACTTCACACAATAATTGTGGGTGACTTCACCACCCTACTCTCATCAATGGACAGATCAGGGAAACACAAACTAAACAGATACACAGTGAAACTAACAGAAGTTATGTACCAAATGTTTATTTATAGAATATTTCATCTTAAATCAAAAGAATATACCTTCTTTTCAGAACCTTATGGTACCTTTTCCAAAACTGACCATATAGTAGGTCACAAAACAGACCTCAACAGATATAAGAAGATTGAAATAATCCCATCTCTCCTATCAGATCACTTAGGAGAAAGGGTAGTCTTCAATAGCAGCAAAATCAACAGAAATCCCACATATACATGGAAACTGAATAATGCTCTACTCAGTGATGTCTTGGTCAAGGAAGAAGTAAGGAAAGAAATCAAAGACTTTTTAGAATTTAATGAAAATAAAGGCACAACACACCCAAACTTATGGGACACAATGAAAGCAGTACTAAGAGGAAAACTCATAGCTCCGATTGCCTCCCAAAAGAAGGTGGACAGAACATGCACTTAACATCACACCTGAAAGCTCTAGTCCAGAAAGAAGCGAATACACCTAAGACAAGTAGATGGCAGGAAATCATCAAACTCAGGGCTGAAATCAACCAAGTAGAAACAAAAAGAACTAGACAAAGAATCAATAAACCCAGGAGCTGGTTCTTTGAGAAAATCAACAAGATAGATCAACCCTTAGCTAGACTAAGCAGAGGGCACAGAGACAGCATCCAAATTAACAAAATCAGAAAAAGGGAAATATAACAACGAGAACTGAGGAAACGCAAAAAAAATCAAATCCTACTATAGAAGCCTGTACTCAACACAACTGGAAAATCTGGACGAAATGGACAATTTTCTAGGCAGATACCAAATACCAAAGTTAAATCAGGATCAGACAAACCATCTAAACAATCCTTTAACCCCAAAAGAAATAGAAGCAGTCATTGAAAGTCTCCCAACCAAAAAAAGCACAGGACCAGATGGTTTTAGTGCAGAATTCTATCAGATCTTCAAAGAAGACTGAACACCAATACTCTTGAAATTATTCCACAAAATAGAAACAGAAGGAATACTACCCAAGTCGTTCTATGAAGCCCCAATTATGCTGCTACCAAAACCCCCAAAGATTCAACAAAGAAAGAGAACTTCGGACCAATTTCCCTAATGAATATTGATGCGACCCCAAAAACTCCACCAGAGTACACCTACAGCTGATAAACAACTTCAGAAAAGTGGCCTGATATAAAATTAACTCAAACAAATCAGTAGCCTTCCTATACTCAAAGGATAAACAGGCTAAGAAAGAAATTAGGGAAACAACACCCTTCACAATAGTCACAAACAATATAAAGTATTTTGGTGTGACTGTAACCAAACAAGTGAAAGATCTGTATAACAAGAACTTTAAATCTCTGAAGAAAGAGATTGAAGAAGACCTCAGACTATGGAAAGATCTCCCATGCTTGTAGATTGGCATGATTAATATAGTAAAAATGGCCATCTTGCCAAAAGCAATATACAGATTCAATGCAATCCCCATCAAAATCCCAACTCAGTTCTTCATAGAGTTAGAAAGAGCAATTCTCAAATTCATCTGGAATAACAAAAACCAAGGATAGCTAAAACTATTCTCAACAGTAAAAGAACTTTTGGGGGAATCAGTATCCCAGACCTCAAGCAGTACTACAGAGCAATAGTGTTAAAAATTGCATGGTATTGGTATAGTGACAGGCAGGTAGATGAATAGAATAGAATTGAAGACTCAGAAATGAACCCACACACCAATGGACACTTGATCTTTGACAAAGGAGCTAATACTATCCAGTGGAAAAAAGATAGCCTTTTCAACAAATGGTGCTGGTTCAACTGGCAGTTAGCATGCAGAAGAATGCAAATCGATGCATTTTTATCTCCTTGTACAAAGGTCAAGTCCAAGTGGATTAAGGACCTCCACATAAAACCAGACACACTGAAACTAATAGAAAAGAAACTGGGGAAGAGCCTTGAGCACATGGGCACAGGGGAAAACTTCCTGAACAGAACACCAATAGCTTATGCTCTAAGATCATGAATTGACAAATGGGACCTCGTAAAATTACAGTTTTTGTAAGGCAGAGGACACTGTCAATAGGACAAAATGGCAACCAACAAATTGGGAAAAGCTCTTTATCAACCCTACTTCTGATAGAGGGCTTATATCCTCCTAATGTTGACACAGGGAACCTAAAACCCACTCAAAGAAGAGGCAAAGTGAGTGATAAAAAGAAAAGAGGCATTCAAGAGCCTCATATGGACATCTGTGGACCTTAAATGGGTTCTCATTTAATGTAGAAAAGGCTGTTCAAACACATACAACTAAATTTGTGTGTATCTACAGTCTATAAGCAGAGCAGGAACTAGGATGGGCTGTGGCCCTTCTGAACTGTGAATTTGTTTTTCTGCTCTGAGAAAAAACACAGTTAAGAATCCACCTGAATATATTTGCTAAGATTCCCACAGATATAGGTCAGCAAAGTGTGTGAATGTGAACTGGATATGCAGGTATTCACTGAACAGATTGTAAAGGATGAATCTATTCAGTTTAAATATTCAGGCTCCAGGCATCCTAGCTCTTGTCCACTGTTCACACTAGAAGCCACTTGCCTTTCTCCATCCCACCAGGTAGTGTGTCCTAATCCCAGAGCCTGGTGTGTTCCACTAGATCTTCTTTGGGTAACTTAGCAAACTGGAAGCAGTGTGTAATTGCCATGTAGTCAGCAAGGTTCTAGGATGCTCAGGTCTTCTTCTGTTTCTCCACTATCCTTCTTGGATGTTCTTACTGTTTCTGTATTTTCTTACATAAATTTTCACCCCCATATTTTTGCACACAGAGTTTGGTCTTAAAAGGAATTCTCCTTCCCTGGCATACTCTCTGCACAGTTTCTCTCCCGCTCATTTGGGGAGGAAGGGAAGTTTATTTTGATCATTTAACAAAGCTAGCATTTGTTACTCTCTTGTTTCCTAAAATACACAGCCCTGCCTATTAGAACATCATGTGTTTGTGCTTGGTCTGTGTCATCCACTAACACTGCTTGAAGGCTGGGTCTTGGAGGCTTCCATCATATTTTCAGGGCCCAATGGAGAACTGAGCTTTCAGATGTCATATAGACACCTTCACAGTGTTTGAATCTAAGACTGAGTCTGAACACACATACCCAGAACTACAAACAAAGCAGACTACTAGGGAGTGTGGGAGTTTTTCTTCATATTGTTTTCCATGTTTTAGTTTGAAAGACTATTCCACTGTTTATTGTAATTATAAAGATATTAAGCAACCTTTATATTTTAAAGTGTTTTATGAGGACAGAACTCCAGAAAAACTCCTGCACTAAGCTTGAGACTGGTATGTCTGTTGGTTTGCTCCTGAGCACAGCTACTCATCCTGGTGGACACGAGTGGAGAACTGGATGCTGGCACTGTTAGTAATTGTCACAGAAATTGAGTGATATATTTATGTGAGTGAATGTGAAGCACACAGAGTACAGAAAGAACTAAATAACAGCAAATATGCCCAGTCAAATCTAATCTCCATGAAATTCAGAACCTGGCCAGGCAGAAAACACAACGAAGGCAAAAGCAAAAGGAGGTTGAAAAAGACTCAGGGGCTTCTGCAGGTTTGTCTGTAATTAGCATCCATGACTGATGGAGGGAAAACCCACCTCAAGTCACATCACTGTGCGGCATGAACAACTCGGTGACGTTTCATACACTCACAATGTTGTGTGACTATCTCTACCTGTACCACTGTGCTCTATACCTTGCAAATGGATTTCATTTACTTGCTTGGTGTTCTTACCACTCACAGCTACAACTGACTGAACACAAGGAAGTACTATCTCTGGCTCATCTGCATAATTTTTATCTCAGTTGCGCCCTTGGGTTTCTCATGCTGTGAACAGTGAGCAGTTTATCACCTTAATGGTTTTAAGAGGAAGTAAGAAAACAAAATAGAACAACAGCAAAACAGGAAAAATCCTCTTTTGACATCTGTGTTTCTGATACTCATCTGTGCTTGGCTTCCTTTACCTAGGTTGTAGAGGGCAGCCATTGATGGAAACTCATACCTCTTTTTGGAAGTGAAATTCCATAAAGCCCTAGTGATGGAAGAGAAATCTCTCCTAGGCTTGATGGTTCCCTGTTTGAAACATCTCTGACAAGGTCCTGAGCCCTTGCTTAGTGTTTGTTTCATGTTAGCACGAGTTCCTGAACTAGCCCACTTCTAGTCCCTTGGGAGAATGCGTCAACATGTTTTTGTTACTATGTACTTCCTCTTTCTCTCAGCATGTATTTATTATCAAACCCCTTTTAATAACAAAATTAAAAGGCTATTTTAAAATAAAGGTTGAAGATTTCCTATAACAGCTGATCTGTGCAAATAGTATCCTTTGTTAGGGACTGCTCACTTCAAATGAACTTATTCTAGAGTAAGCTAAGGCAAGTCTGTCAGTCCAAGGTAGGCTCCTATTTCTGGATGGGTACTTTCTTTGGACAACAGACTTCTGTGCATTGCTATGCCCCAGCCCAAATGAACTTGGGTGGACTTTGGTGGTCCATTTTCTATGTAAAATATTATTTAGTGCATTGTGAATAATATTTGAGAATTTCCTACATTATGTTTTGATCCCATCTTCTCCTAGAGAAATACTCATTCTTGACTCACCAAGTTTTATTTTTGTTTTTAATTTATTTTTAACCCACTGAATCTCATTAGTGCTGTCTATATACTCTTGGTGTGTGACCATCCTCTAGAATCTGATGGGCTTTCCAGTGCTTACATCCTTAAAGAAAAATTTCTCCCAGTATTTATCAATTACTAATAGTTTCTTAGCTATGGTCAGGACTTTCTGAACCTCTATTATAACCATGTTTAGCTAGAGCTTGCACAGGCCTTCTGTATGCTGTAATAATTTTCTGCATCTGGACCAGTTGTGAGTCTCTGGGGGTAATTGCCATTTCAGAAAAAGAACTGAAATCTCTCTGAGTCTCTAATGAAGGATAAGACATGCACTAATTTATGGATATAAGGATAAATCATTTAAGAGTTGGTTTAATGCTAGGCACATTTAGCAGAGTAGTAAAGTAGTAATAGCAGTTTCTCTGCTAGTGATGATGACTAGCCACAGCTTCTTGTTCAGAATAAAGAAGGTAGGAATTGGTTATATCTTGTTGAGCCTAATTCAAACGGAAAGTGATTTGCTACTCCCATGACATCCACTGCTGCACCAGTGGACATACCTTGCCAGGATATTCATTATAGTACTTCATGGAATTCACAGATACATAAAATTGATGATTATATCTATCCTCTGATACCATGAATAGCACAATGGAAGATAGCCAGTAAGGGACAAAGCTTCCAGGTTAAGTACCAACTTGAGTTCTCCATATTTTAAGATTCAGGTATGTAGTATCTTCAACAATAGGGGTTTACCATCAAATTTTGCATAGGCTGTAATGTTTCAAGGAATATGGGACCTCAATTACCAACAATTCCAGAGGAGGTTACCCATTCTTAGAACTAGACATTTTAGCCTATAGTTTCTAACATTGCTACTCTGTTCTAGTGTAACTTCATTTAAACCAGTGGTGGTGGTGGTGGTGGTGGTGGTGGTGATGATGGTGTCTTTAGTGTTATTTATCCCTCCCAGTATTTCTTCCTTTTCCTTGCATCCCCCCCACCACCCTAATTTAAATCTTATTTCATTATTCCATCTTAACCTGTTATTAAATTGTACAGCTGTCTTCTATTTACCTACCATTAAAGACCCTCCCTCCCAAATTGTTCCTTACTAATTTCTTGACCTTTATGGGTATTCTAAATGACACAGATATATCTGAACATTCACAGATGACCTTTGCATATGAAAAAACCCATATGATACTAACCTTTCTTGGTCTCCAAAAATTGTTTCCAGATCCACTCATATTAATTTCACAATTTTATTTTTCTGACTACTGAGCAATATCCCATGCCTAAATGTAGCACATTTTCATAATCCATTCACCAGCCGATAGACATCTAAGCCATTTTTGTTTCTTGGCTACTGTTAATCAAGCAGCATTGAACACTGTTAACCAAGTGTCACTATAGTAGGTTAAAGAGTCCTTTGAACCTATGCCCCATAATGGATTATATAGTAGATGTATTTCTTACTTTTTGAGGAATGTGTACACTATTTTTCATAGTATACACCCATGCACACTCTTGCCAGTAGCAAAAATGTGTCCCCTTTCCCTACATCAATGTCAGCAGTTGCTTCAATGTGTATGAAGGATTTTTAAATTTCTTGTAGAAATTGATGAAGCTATCAGCCTAGTGATACAAGCTAATAACTTTAGCTGGTATGGAGCACATCTGCGAAATAGTGAGATACTACCTCAAAATAAAAACACAGAAAGGGCTGGGGATGGAGCTCTGTGGCAGAGTGTTCACCCATTAAGTGTAGCACTAGGTTCTTTCATAGTGCTAACTAAAGGAAAGAGAGAGAAATTGCTGAAAATTTGATGTGAAATTGCTTTCTTTTTTATTTTGGCAATAACATTTGTGTTTTTAATCTTGATTTTGACTGTTTCACACTAATCCTTTCTGCCAATGCCTATCTCAAGGTACTTATAACTCTTGCAATACCATTGCTCAGTTTTTATGGTCCAATAACATTCTCTCAGACTTCTGTCTTGATTTACTGGCTAGAGTTTTGTCTGAGTTTCATGGCTTATGGCAAAGAGGAAAATTTAGCATTGCAAGAACTTCTTTGCATGTATATGTTCACAAATTATAACATTTCCCAATAGAAATGGTTCCCTCTCTTTCTCAGCACAATCTCAAATCCTGTCCACTTGCTGACAGGACTGTAATAGGCAGAAAGTAAGTATTTGTTGAATATTAATTGAATTGGAATAAATAGACTTAAGTAACAACAAAATTCACATTTCATGAATTAAAAAATGTATATTTTGTCATAGTTAAAATAGAAAAGTCAGATCACCAAACAAAAATATTACCGCCTATGCAGGTATTCATATAGAAAAATACATATGCATATAAACAGTAATCATAGATCCAGACATGCATGCACCCAGAGTCACATTTTTATTCATGTGTTTATATATGTGTACAAGATGACTCTTGTTATGTAGACAAAGCTAATCTCAGAATTTCCATCTCATATTACCCTATTGCTCCATCTTCCAGTGGATGTAATTATAATCATTTGCCATCATACCCTGCTCAAATCTTTGGACCTCTTTGAAGAAATATTCTGTATACCATTTTAAAAATGTATTTTAATTTATTTTCAGAGAGTATTTGCAGAGAATCTTGTTTCTTTTATCAGCCCATTCATTTCTTCCTTAGCCTGTAGCCACTCACTGACAAATCAGAAAACATGGGAAAGTACAAAGGGTCAAATTTTTACTGGAAAGAACCTAGAGAGTATATTCATGTGGATCTATTTAGACTATTATCTAGAGGAAATCATGTCTTTAAACAAAAGCGAGATCTTTTCCTGGGTCTGTAGGACAGTATTCCCTTCTGTTGACACCTGTCCAGGTCATTTAGCAAAGCCAGTGAAATCGCATGTACACTAGCCATATCATGTCCCACTAAAACAATGTACTTTGGTCTATATGTTTCCACATTCTGGCTCTGTGATTGCTCCATGATTGATTGCCAAAAGAAAGATTTTAGGGTTATAGGAAGGCTGATTACAGCCTGGTAGACACAAGGAAAAAAGTCAGTGTACCTGAAAGGCTGGATAATGTACCTCTTAATTACAGAGTCTGAAGAAGTGAGACTTTGGTGTTTGTTCACTCAGTCACCTGTCTCTGTTCAGGTGAAAGCCTTAGGCTCTACCCAAGTTGTTTACTCCTTTGTGCTCTGATAACCCACATGACCACCACTGTCTGGTCACAAAGGTCTTTGGGCCATGACCTCCCTGGATTTGAGTATTCAGTATTGAGCTTGGTATATGGAGATAGCCAAGGTACCCACACTAAGAATGTGAATCAAAGTGGGGGTGAAGTATGAAGGAGGCTTTGTTGGCCCCAACATAGAGATGCACAACCACTCATCTACACTTTCAAAACTGGCTCCTGCCCCTCAAATGACACACCTGCCCTTGCTTGCCATGCCTTGCTGGTCATGGGCTTGATTTCAGTTCCTATTATTTCTCTTTTGCTGTGACCATGAGTTTTTGTTTCAGCTATTACAGATCTAATTTTAGCTTGTGGATTCTCAAGGGTGGCCAGCTGCAGTCATAGTGAGCTCAGTAAAGCAACTAGGTTCATCTCTCTGTCCCTGCCTCCTCCACAGAGCTTGTAATGTCTTCTTACTATTAACTATATGCCACACTTCAACCATTGCTGGTTTACCAAGTGTAGAACCTATTTTCCTGTCCAACTCCATCATATAGGAAATCTATTGTTTCCCAGTAGCTTACACTTATGGTTCAACTGCTCATTGGTCAATGGAATATGAAACTCAAGGGAAGGGAAGTTACCCTTCTAGGGAAGGCCTATGTAATATCTCAGGAGATAATATTGGTAGCTGGAGATTAGTGAGGGTCCCCACTGACCAGGGACACTCTAGGCATTTGCTCAATCAATGACCCCACACTTTCCTAGACAGATTGATAATTACTCCTTAGCACAGACAGGGAAACTGAGGTCCACAGAGGGGAAGTTAATTTTTCAGCATGAAGTTCTGATAAAGATTGAGCAAGTAGCAGCTATCCCTGCATATCAACTTGAGTCTTCTACAAAACTCTACAAAATTCTACAAAAGCTCTGCTAGACAATTTGCTGTTGTCTGTCCATACTCTTAGCTTTTGGTAGATTGTTGATCATGGTACCTGTGTGTCAGCTTCTACTCAATATCAGCTGTCGTTGCTGGTTGATTTTTGCACTCCTCATGGTGAATAGGAACACTCCTCTATGTGAGTGTGTCCATTGCCTGTAAGGAGGCAGCACTCCACGCAGTGTGAGCACAGGCAGGTGCCTTACCCTGATGAATGTTTCCCTGGTTCATGATGAAAGGCCCTGGACTAGAAGTTAAGATAGATAGGAGCCCATTCTGCCTGATTCTGGAGATTTCATTGCAGTGGAATGAAGGTCATAGGGATTGGCTTCATGGGATTACTAAAAGCCTGTTCTGATTTTGAATGTTCCTAAGTTTTGAAATGGCATAGAAAACAATAAAACTCAGGATACTGATGCCTTTCAAAATGGTAGATATGGCCAGAGTGAACTTTTTATTGCCTCTATTCCAGGCCTTGTAATCTAGGCCCTGGTGTCACAAATCTCCTGGGCTGTGAGATTGTGAAACTCTGCAATCTGTCCCAAACTAGAAGTTACATTCAAGGTTTCGTTTCTTATCAGTAGCCAAACTTCTTAGTCCAGATTCTGCCCTGGAACTGCCTCAAATTATATCTTACTCAGTCCCTCTGTGCAGACTTTAACTGTGTTGAATTACTGTTTCTCCTTGGAATAGGGTTCACATCTCTGTTTTACTCTCTTTCCTTTCCCACATATGGCCTGGTTCTTAGCACCACCCAGCCATAGTACACAGAATTTAGAGACTTTCTGTGTGGAGAGTAGGTCAGGAACAGTGGGACATGAGAATGTGGGATAGAGGTAGAGTGGCAAGACTGCTTCAATGATGTTAAATTCACTGCTCAGGCTGCAGAGAGAAAGGTTACAGTACTCACCCTCTATTCCCATGGCCATGCCAGTTACCCAAGTTGCCCTACATGCATTAGCCTTGTAGTCTTGGAGCCTGCTCTAGGATCTTGTAACAACCACACATGATCTATAGTATAACAATCTCATAGTAGGTTTGTCTTGTAGTGTAAGCTCTTGCATCATAGGATCAGGTAGCTTCACTCTAGAACGTAAATTGGAGGAAACACTTTTGAGCACATGCTGGAAACATTGGGTGATATCCATAATCAAGTTGAGAGCCAAACTTCTGCAGACTCATGGCTGGACATGTCTGGTGAAAGGTAAAGTGGAGGCACTTCTCATATAACTGAAGTGATATCAATGGACTTTCATGTCTTGTTGAAAAGAAAGGGTGGATGTTGGAACATGGAAACTTTGCTGTTTACATGGTTAGTTGTTATTCTTGGGCTGCTGCAACCTTTACTGCAATATGGACTAGTCCCTCTGCTCCAGATTGAGAACCTTAAGGCCTGATCTCTCATCCAGTGCAGATGTACTGATGAAACTTAACAATCTCAGGAGTCAAAATTAGCTGAGAAACTTCACCCAGCCCCAGGTCTAGCACCAGGTGCTTTTACCTCTGTGCATAGGGACAGGGCAAAGCTCAGGTCGTAGTCTTAGCTTGGAAATGGTTTCAAGATCCTTCACTATGCCACTCCTGCCCTCAACACCATTTCTTGTTTTAGGTAGTTAGACTATTTAGATAATGGTTGATTGATTTTAAGAAGCAGGGTCTTCTGTTGTTGCAGGCCTTGCTCCTTATTTAAGGATCTTATTCTGAGTATTGGGTAGCACAGAGATAAAACCAACATTGGTATCACAAAGATACATAAACATAAAGCTCATAAAGTACCTGAGTGGCAAGGCTGGCAGAAACTAGATGAATGGCTTGCTGGATCAAATAAAACACTGCCTAGTGGTTGGACCAACTACAAGGAAGATGAGACCAATGTAGAATCTTGGAACTCTGTGTCTCGGATAATGATGATTACCCACAGATGTATCTCATTGTTCATCTGATCTCCTTTCCTTTCTATGCATGGAACAAATGTCCATTATTATCATCACACCTGCAAAGAGAGAAAACTCAGGCAAACACAGTCAAAAGTAGCAAGGCTCTTAAACTTCTACTTGTTTTTGGCTGTTGGAAGATTATCCTTGGGAAGCCCTAGTTGGTGTTATTACAGCCCCTACATACTACACATACTTTATTTCTCCACAAAATAGTCCCCTTCATCCTAAATGACGTTGTGCATTTATCTCATAGATGTATTTATATTTCTTTTAGGTTTCTGTACTCTAAGCCTGATGACACCAGATTGCCCCATAGTTGCTGTATGCTTTTTACTTAATAGGTGCTCAAAAAAGACATCTTAAAATCTGATTCTATTATGGGATTGCTCCATGTGAAGATGTTGTCCACCTGCGAATACGTTCACCTGGCTGAGGACATCCACATAACAACTTCTCTTGGATGCCTCAAAGCACACTGGGTTTCTGAGCTTGTTGGGGATTTGTCTACAAATTTCATTTGTTTGCTGCACAGATCAGGGTATAACTTTGGGGGATGTGGACAACAGCCTTCCCTTAGTCACTGACCAGTTTTCTGGACCCCTGTATTTTCTTCAGTTTTTAAGGCCAGAACTAAACAGGACTGACAATTTGAGACACATCAGAGATACATATGAGTTCCAAGAGCAGGAACAAAGAGATGGAGCCAGTACAGCAGGCATAAAGCTGAGAATGCCCCCCCAAAAAAATCAAGAGAGTTTTTGGTCATACTGCTTAAAGGCCACTAGCTCTTGGTGGTTCTATAGAAGGCTTATGTGGATTTCCTAGAAAAATTAATAGGTTTGTAGTCCTCACTGACAATATGACTTTTCAGGAAAACTCAAACATGTGTGACCCTGACCAGGTTACTGTACATCATGTTCTTGTTCTTGTGTTTCCAAGCCTTGTCTGAAATTCCTCACACAGAAGTGTTTGGTTTCCCTATATCACCTCACAGAGGACCTCATGTGCAATATTTGAAATACCTGGATTTTAGAGTTTT
The DNA here is from genome assembly GCF_947179515.1 of Apodemus sylvaticus. NCBI lineage: Eukaryota > Metazoa > Chordata > Mammalia > Rodentia > Muridae > Apodemus > Apodemus sylvaticus. The sequence goes on along the minus strand of NC_067486.1, from coordinate 82,284,500 downwards.
TGTAGAAATGTTGTTGGGAATGATAAAGATGCTGTTCAGAGGTACAGATATGGGTTCTTTTTCTCATTAATTAAAGAAAGAATTACCAGAAATATTGTTACCAGAAATATTGAGGAATCCCAATAGAGCTATAAGACACTGGGAAATTAGGGTCCCCTCTTAGAGTTCTTAGTTGTTTTACTTAAAAAAATTTAAGAACAGGCGCAAACAGAAAACTGAGAATCTATTAAAGTTTAAAAGGGACCCTACATTAGAAAATAGATCCTAAGGTTTGGGTGAAACCTCCAGTACTTGGACAGCAGTTGGGATGACAGTGGCCACCAAAGATGCAGATTGGTATTTCTGGCTGTGCACACTGGGGAGTTATTTTCAGAGACCTTTGGTCAGAAATAACTGGGATCTTGATTCATCAAGCAGAAGAGAAATTAAGGATGAGGCAATATGATGCCAAATTGGCATTTACTAAGAAATGAATAGTAGCATATACTCAAGGTGTGAGTGTGGAATTCTCAAGACAGAGTTACTGCTGGGCATGTCAGTGCATGTCTATTCTCCCAGGTACTTTGGAAGCTAAAGCTGAAGCACTGGGACTTCATGGCCAGCTTAGGTGATGCATCAAACACACTTTCTCATAATAAAAGTAAAGCATAGGTCTTTGCATGAAAGTCAGAGATAAACTCTGGGTTACCATATGGAAATCTCAGAGTCCAACCCCAAATAATGAGAGGGAGTTTGTTTAATGTCTTACTGGTATCTACAAAAGTGATTTTATAGCTTTTGAAATATTTAAAGTGAACAGTCTATTCCTACATTTATACAATTACATTAAAATCCTTTCATATCTTTATTTTCATCCAAGGGGTTTTTGTTTTGTGAAACAGATTATGAGTGGGTTTATGTGATGCATTGTCCAGCTTCACACGAAGTAAAAAAAAACAAACAGAAGAAAAGTGTCACAATAACATTTGTTGTGCTTAGTCACCAAGCATGATGATACCCTGAGGGATACATGGCAGTGAAGCCACTTCCCTACTATACACCAAAATTCCATGCTTTCTGCACTAGGGACCTTAAAGCTATTTAAAACTAAATATGAAATAAGAAAAAAAAGTAAGAAAGATTTTTAGGTTATAATAAGTATATTATTGATCAATGACTGAGTTCAGAGTGAAGGGCTAAAACAGTTGTTCTCAACCTTCCTAATGCTGTGATCCTTTAATTTACTTCCTAATGTTGTGACCCCAAAACCAAATTCTTTCATTTAAAATTTTTTTTTTAACTTATTCACTTTACATTCTTATCATTGCCTACCTACCAGTCAGCCTCTCCCACAGTATTTCCCATATATTCCCTATTCCTCTGAGCAGTTGGGGATGGACCCCTTGGCTTCCAGCCCCAGCACTTCAAGTCTTTTCAAGCTTAGGCACTTTCTTTCCCACCAAGGCCTGATAAGGCAGTCCAGCTAGATTGACATATCCCACATACAGGCAATAACTTTATAGATAGCCCCCGCTCTAGTTGTTTGGGACCCACATGACCACCAAGTTGCACCTCTGCTATGTATGTGTGGGGAGGCTAGAATCAGCCTGTTCTTGATTAGTGGTTCAGTGTCTGAGAGCTCCAAGGTTCCAGATTAGTTGATTCTGTTGGTTTTCCTTTGGCGTTCCTATCTTCTTAGGAGCTGCAATTCTTTCTTCTATTCTTCCATAAGAAGAATCCCAAATTCCATCTGGGATTTGGGTATATGCATCAGTCCAAGTCAACTGGTGGGTGGAACATCTTAGAGGATAGCCATGCTAGACTCCTGCCTGCAAGTATAACAGGGTATCATTAATTTTTTATATATATTTTTTCTATATATTCTTTATTTACATTTCAAATAATTTTCCATTTTCTGGCTTCCCACTCCCCCAAAGTCCAAAAGCCCTCTTTCCTTCCCCTGTTCTCCCATCTACTCCTTCTCACTTCCCTGTTCTGGTATTCCCCTATGCTGCTGCACTGAGTCTTTCCAGAACCAGGGGCCACTCCTCTGTTCTTCTTGGACATCATTTAATATGTGGATTATGTCATGGGTATTCCAAGTTTCTAGGCTTATATCCACTCATCAGTGAGTGCATACCATGATTAATCTTTTGTGACTGGTTTACCTAACTTAGCATGATGTTCTCCAGCTCCATCCATTTGTCTAAGAATTTCATGGATTCATTGTTTCTAATGGCTGAATAGTACCCCATTATGTAAATATACCACATTTTTTGTATCCATTCCTCTGTTGAGGGACACCTGGGTTCTTTCCAGCTTCTGGCTACTAAACATAGGGCTGCTATGAACATAGTGGAGCATGTGTCCTTATTGCATGCCAGGTAATCTTCTGGGTATATGTCCAGGAGTGGTATAACAGGGTCCTCCGTAAGTGTCATGCCCAGATTTCTGAGGAACCGCCAGACTGATTTCCAAATTGGTTGCACCATCTTGCAATCCCACCAGCAGTGGAAGAGTGTTCCTCTTTCTCCACATCCTCGCCAACACCTGCTGTCTCTTGAGTTTTTGACCTTAGCCACCAGAGATAACCAGATGGAGAAAGGCAAGGGCAAGAACCATACCAACAGAAACCAAGGCTACTTGGCAACACCAGAGCCCAGTTCTCCCACCACAGCAAGTCCCGGATACCCCAACACACCAGAAAAACAAGAGTTGGATTTAAAATTGTATCTCATGATGCTGATAGAGGACTTCAAGAAGGACATAAATAACTCCCTTAAAGAAATACAGGAGAACATGGGTCAACAGGTAAAAGCCCTTAAAGAGGAAACAAAAATTCCTTAAAGAAATGCAGGAGATCATTGGTCAACAGGCAAAAGCCCTTAAAGAAGAAACACAAAAACCCCTTAAAGAATTACAGGAAAACACAAACAATCATATGAAGGAACTGAAAAAAAGAACCATCTAGGATCTAAAAGTGGAAGTAGAAACAATAAAGCAATCACAAAGTGAGACATCTCTGGAGATAGAAAACCTTTGAAAGAATTCAGGAGTCATAGATGAAAGCATCAACAACAGAATAGAAGAGATAGAAGAAAGAACCTCAGGTGCTGAAGATACCATAGAAAACACTGACTCAACAGTCAAAGAAAATGCAAAATGCATAAAGCTGTTAACCCAAAAATATCCAGGAAATCCAGGACACAATGAGAAGACCAAACCTAAGGATTATAGGTATAGGAGAGTGAAGATTTGCATCTTAAAGGCCCAGTAAATATCTTCAACAAAATAGAAGAAAACCTCCCTAACCTAGAGAAAGAGATGCCCATGAACATACAAGAAGCCTTCCGAATTCCAGACTGGACCAGAACAGAAACTCCTCCTGGCACATAATAATCAAAACACCAAATGCCCTAAACAAAGAAAGAATACTAAAAGCTGTAAGGGAAAAAGATCAAGTAACTTATAAAGGCAGACTATCAGAATTACACCAGACTTCTCACAGGAGAAAGCTAGAAGATTCTGGGCAGATCTCATTCAGACCCCAAGAGAACACAAATGCCAGCCCAGACTACTTTACCCAGCAAAACTCTCAATTACCATAGGTGGAGAAACCAAGATATTCTATGATAAAACCAAATTTACACAATATCTTCCACAAATCCAGCCCTACAAAGGATAATAGACAGAAAACGCCAACACAAGGAGGGCAACTACACCCTAGAAAAAGCAAGAAAGTAATCTTTTTTCAACAAACTCAAAAGAAAGTAACCACACAAACAGAAAAATAACACCAAAAATAACAGGAAGCAGCAATCACTATTCCTTAAAACCACTTAACATCAATGAACTCAATTCCCCAATAAAAAGGCATAGACTAACAGAAGTATTTTCCATGTAAATCTTCAATTTTATCAAAAAATGTTTGTAATTCCTCTTCCAATTAATTTAGTAATGTTTTTATGTCTACCATTTTCCATGATAATTTTCCATGATAATCTTCAATTTTAACATGTTTTTCTATATATTTTCTCAATTTTGTCAGAAATATTTTCCATGGAAATCTTCAATTTTATCAGAAAATGTTTATAATTCCACTTTCAATCAACTTAGAAATATTTTTATGCCTACCATTTCATCTGTGTAATTTTCCATGATAATCTTAAATTTTAACATGTTATTCTATATTTTTCTACAATTTTATCAGAAATATTTTCCATGTAAATCTTCAATTCTATCATAAAATGTTTCTATTTCCCTTTTCAATTAATTTAGCAATGTTCTTTATGTCTACCCTCTCACTCTCTAATTTTCCATGAAAATTGCCAATTTTAACGTGTTTTTCTTTATATGTTTCAATTCTGTCAGAAATATTTTCCATGTAAATCTTCAATTTTATCACAAAATGTTTTTACTTCCTTTTTCAGTAAAATAAAAAATCAATTCATTGAAGAAAGGAGAAAAATACAAAGAAATACAGAATAAAGAGCTCTTGCTTCTCCTATACAGATGCAGATATTAAGAAAATAAACAGAAAATTACTAAATTATAAAAGATGTATTTGGACACATAAAGTGAAACCTAATCTCATGGTTTTATTAATATGTCATTCTCTCCTCCTTTACTAAAAAGTTTCCACAGAGACCAACAGAGGCAAGGACTGTGGCAATTCTCTGAAGTGCCCTTAGAGGCAATGTGACAGCAGACAGCAGAAAGACTAAGGAAAGTGAAATATCCTTTCTGGACAAAATACAAAAACTCCATTATAGTTAAAGAGTACCAGATTAAATGGCAAGTAGATATTTGGGGAAATTCCAGTTTAAAGACAAGTGAAATGAACAAGTTAAAGAAAAAAAAAAAAAGAAAATCAGAGATCCTGAGTGCTAATCTTGGGGCCATTTCTAACTTGATTTTTTCGTTCACATAGGATAAAAATGTACAGTCTCTAATCATTAACAACTTTACTCATGTTCTATCCCTAACTTGATTTAATTTTCTTTTTCCTTTTTTAGAAAAGATTACAATATATGTTCTGATCAGTTTCCCATCCTCCATCTCCTTATATATACACTCCCTATCTCCACACCTATCTGTCTCCAAGCCTTCTTTTCCTGTTTCTGTGTCTTTATAGAAAGCAAACAGTTAAATAACTAAAATATAACTTAAAAATTCAATGTACCCTCACAAAAATGTAAGAACACACAATCACAAAACATAATATATAGCAAAAGACTTGTAAGATAAGAATTCCCAAAGAAATATGAGATAAAATATCTACAAAATAATCACCGAGGTTTTTATTTGTGTGTGTGTGTGTGTGTGTGTGTGTAGTGTGTGTTGTCCATCTACAGTGCATCATGTGGTCAAGTCTTAAGTGTGGTTTCAGTACTCCCAATGAAACTCCATTGGAGAAAATTATATATTCTTTTGCAAGCAGTTGTCAGCTGGAGATAGCTTTTAATTTAGGTATGTTAGATTCTGTTTACTTTTTCCTCTCTGTGCTAGGATCCTATCTGATTGAACCTGTTCAGTCCATGTACATGCTGTCATAGTATCCATAGCTCATTTGTATACCATTCCTGTTGTGTTTGGAAGACATTGTTTCCTCTGTGTCCCCCATCCTTTGAGCTCTTACAGTTCTTCTGCTTCCTCTTCTATAAAGCTCCATGAACAGTGAGGAGAGGGATGTAATAAAGATATCCTACTTAGAAAAGAGTACTCCAAAGTCTGTGTCTGTTGTGTAGTTGTAAATTTCCACACTAGTTTCTATCTACTGCAATAGGAAGCTTCTCTGATAATGGCTGAGTAAGATACTGATCTATGGGTGTAGCAGAGTGTCATTAGGAGTCATTATGCTGCTGTATTCTTTTAGAAGAACACTACTATTTGGTTTCCCACTATGTCCATGGCCTATTCAGCCTTAGGTTTTGGCCACACAGCAGTGTCAGGCATGGGTTCTATCTTGTATGGTGGTCCTTAAGCCCACACAGAGAAGGACTAGTTACTCTCACAATGTGTGTGCCATTATTGTCCCAACATATCATACAGGCAGTTGTAGACTGCAGGTTTTATAACTGGTTTGGTATTTCCCTTTGATCCCTGGTAGCATTCAGAGCACTTTCCAGTACTATGAACACTAACTAGTCAGTAGGGGCGAAGTCCCCACAAACTCAAGTTCTCCACATTCAGTGAAATGTGTAAGCATTGTGTTTATCAATACTGTCTTATCATCCATTTGTGAAGAGCAATCAAAATCCTTAGGAATAGTCTGAGTTGTTTGGTGATTTCCATGGTGCCCCTTTGGTAAAAAATTTCATTATATGAAATCCAGCTCTAGCACTGGAAGTTTTACTTGTGGGCAAAATATGTATGCCTGGAGCATTGTCTCCTCAATTATTTGGTGACTCCATTTATATTTCTTCTATGTATGTATATATTTTGAGAGGCTTCTACAGTAATTGCTTTCTATATAATTTATCAAATAGACTTTAGTATTAGTTTTCCTTCCCTATATTCCCTCTCTCATCCCCACCTTTACTTCCAATTCCCATTTAATCCCCCTGTTCCATTCTCCCTCTGACATGTCTTAACTATATATTCCTTGAAATATAATTTTTCCATTTATTTCCTTACTCTATACCTAGACTCTGTCCTTATATTGATTGAAAGGTAACTATCAAAACCTTAAAAGCTAACTTCACTCCATATAGCAGCTAATACCATAAGACTTTCCAGGGTTTCCTCTAACTATTCTGAGAAACCCAAAGAAGTTGATAATTAAATATTAAACAATAAGGAAAAAATGCTAACAGTGATTGCTAGTGGTATATTTTATTTATCACTAATTGAATCTGTGGAGAGCCATGCAAGAGTAACAACAGATGGCTTTAGAACTCATTGAATATAGCCCAGTGGTTACCGCAACCACATAGGTGAGCCTCAGTGTGGCACAACTGTGAGGACCACTTGTCCTGAGGACTTCCTGCTGTTATGGAGTTCTGCTTTGCCTGCTGCTGTTACACAACCTTTTAATCTAAAAGTTATGTTAAACTCTAAAGGGGGTTCCAGCCTCTCACTGGACAGTGTTTCTGAGACTCACAATATTGATGCTTGATTTCTTTCAGGTCCTGCTGTTGGAGCAGATTAAGGATCCAGTTACTACACTAAAAGAACTTAGAGCTATAGATAGTCAGCAATGACCACCATCATTAGGAAATATTTGGAAAAAATAAAGTTGTTAGTGAACCTAGGTTGAGATATATCTCCTACTGTTTCTGATATAGAAAATCTTAGGGAACAGTTTCAAGTTCAGAAAATCACACTCATTAGTTAATCCAGGCACATTTTATGGCCAGGGAACAAGAACAATGTCAGTACTAGCTGATGTGACTCTCACCGAGGCTAGACTTGCGATGATTGATTTCTTATACCAATTTTTACCCTCATTTTCTTGATATGATTTATTAAGAATTGCTGATGAATAGATATGCATTTTGAGGACTTAAGGTAACATGACTGATTTTTATATAAAAGTTTACATTTGTGATTTTTAAAAAGATTCTTACAAATTACTTTTAAAGATAAATAATAACTTATAATACATAATTGTAGTAAATATTTAAATCTGACCCAGAACTTCTACCCTGCTTTATGAGTTCCTGGATAAAACACACACACACACACACACACACACACACACACACACACACACACACCACAGCCTTTGTATTTACAAAAAGCATTAATCAGCAGAATAGCTCAGCAGCTACCTACCCTCCATGTTATTAGAATCTACTTTTTGATCAATAACCCAGAGTTCTTACTTGCTATTCACTATGCTTCATCTGAGCTCTAATTTGGAAGCCCTCAGGGCCATGTTCTCTTGACCCTTATTCTGTGAGATGTTTTCTCTGCTCTCCTGCATGTTCTTCTTCCCCATCCAAGCCTGTGAAAACTAAACTCCACCCATGTCTTTTCTGCCCAGCATTGGTTGTTGGCATCTTTATCAATCACAATAAACTTGGACAGTCTATGTGGAGACTCTCTTGTCTCTGAGGCAACCAGTTTTGGGGGCTCAAATTAGCATTAGAATACAAGCACCATCAGGCCAACCCACTACATTTCCCCATTTTTTGTCCAATTAAAATGGTTCTTTCACTTATAGTAACAAGCACTACATGGTAGGAACTATTTTCAAACAATTAAGAAAATTATTAAATATGAATTACCTTTTAAAGTCAACTCTGTATTTTATACCTTAAATGTGGTACTTAACTATCTATCCTATCTCAATGAGTTTACAAGTCTGTACCTAAATCATGTTCGATTTTAACTTGTATTACCACCTGAAAATCATCCCTTTAAATCTGCAACAGAATGTAGGTTCCAAAATTTAAACAACTGGCAGAGACAACTGACTGCCTGGACAGTCCCCAGTATTCCTTATAACATTCCTTTCTTTGTAACCACAAATTGCTGCCTGCCAGTTAGAGAAACTGGCTGAAAAAAACCACCTTGCTTGCTTACATTTGTTAATCTATAACAAGTTGCTTAGTTACAAATGTAAGTAGGTTTTAGGAATAATTTTCTTTACCTATTCTACATAATGTTATTTCTTGTAAAGCTACTGGGAAACACACTGTTTTTAAACAATCATTCACCAGAAGAAAACTAAAACATAATCACATTGTTATTTTTTTACTGCTTGAAAGATTTTGCTGGGATATATAAGCTATGGAAAAGACAACAAAGTGTAGGGGTTGGAACACTGTTCCTTCCACCATTATGTATATGCATGTACATGTGTAAGGTTTATGTGAGTGGGGTTTGAAACACTGTTTCTTCCATCCATCAACTATGTATATATGTATATATGTATATGTGTATATGTGTATATGTGTATGTGTGTATATGTGTACATGTGTATATGTGTACATGTGAATATGTGAATATGTGTATATATGTATGTATATACCTATACATATATATGTAAAGGTGAATGTATGTTGGAGCTTGCTCCATCCATCCACTAATTATATGTATATATGTATGTGTATGTGTCAAATGCTTGAAGCCTGCTTGCTGGAGCTTTACTCTGACCATTCATTGGGTGAAAGAATATATGTCTATCTGCAGGTCTGTATGCATGTGTGTATGTATTTATGTATGTATGTACGTTTTTGTGTGTGTGAAGTCATTGGACTCTGCCTTTTATTTCATGCACTCAGTGTGTGTGTGTATATGTGTGTAAGTTTGCTCTTTCCTTCTCCGTCTTGCTGGCCACAAAGAGATGAAAGAGTTCACAGTTTTTCCAATAGCCACAGGGAATGCCAGCCCCAGTAACTTAAGCTTTGTTATCTCAGAGAAAAGAGAGAAAAGTCTGTTAAGTAACTACTCTAATCACTGGTTGCCATTGGCAGCAGCCCCTCTAGGTGATGGATCCAGCCCTGTCAGCTGCTCTTGACCCTGAGCCCCCATCAGCTGCCTGTCTCGGTTTACCCATCACATGGATGCCAAAGCTGGTAATGGGCAGGAATTATAGAGAAAACATAGGTTGAAGGAAGATTCCTCCTTGTAACCATTCAGCTTCAGGTCTCAAGGGTTGAGTCAAGGTTTGGGCCCTAGGAACATTCAGCAGAGTATAAACTCTTCTCCATTGTATTCTCTTCATGGGTGACATGGAAGCTGTATCTATTTGAGATATCCAGTGTTCCAGTGTCAGGGTCAGTAGCTTCTAGCTATGTACTTATTGGAGCTGTTTGCAGGGATTTTAGAAGGGAATACCATCTGCATTTTAGACTACCATTGCAGCACTTGGGGAAGAGTTATTCATTAGACAGGCAAGTGTGGCTTCTTCCTCAGAGGAAGAACAGTACAGAATGTCTGGAAGTTGGCCTTGGCTGACCCAAGAAGTAAAATATGGACAAAGAGATAGTAGGGAAGAACCTGGAGCACATGGGCACAGGGGAAAGTTTCCTGATTAGAACACCAATAGCTTATGCTCTAAGATCAAGAATTGACAAATGGGACCTCATAAAATTGCAAAGTTTCTGTAAGGCAAAGGACACTGTCAATAGGACAAACCAACAACCAACACACTGGGAAAAGATCTTTATCAATCCTACATCTGATAGAGGGCTAATATCCAATATATATAAAGAACTCAAGAAGTTAGACTCCAGAGAACCAAATAACCCTATTAAAAATGGGGTACAGAGCTAAACAAAGAATTCTCAACTGAGGAATACCGAATGGCTCAGAAACACGTAAAGAAATGTTCAACATCCTTAATCATCAGGGAAATGCTAGCCAAAACAACCCCAAAATTCCACCTCACACCAGTCAGAATGACTAAGATAAAAAAAACTCAGGGAACAGCAAGCTGGTGGTATTGCAAGTTAGTAAAACCACTCTGGAAATCAGTTTGGCAGTTCCTCAGAAAATTGTAGAGACCCAGCTATACCACTCCTGGGCATATACCCAGAAGATGCTCCAACATGTAATAAGGACATATATTGTACTATCTTCATAGCAGTCCTATTTATAATAGCCAGAAGCTGGAAAGAACCCAGATGTCCTTCAAGAGAGGAATGGGTAAAAAAATGTGGTACATTTACACAATGGAGTACTATTCAGCTATTGAAAACAATGAATTCATGAAATTCTTAGGCAAATGGATGGAGCTAGAAAATATCATCCTGAGTGAGGTAACCCAATCACAAAAGAACAGTATGCACTCACTGATAAGTGGATATTAGCCCAAAAGGTCATAATACCCAAGATACAACTCACAGACCACATGAAGCTCAAGAAGAAGGAAGAGCAAAGTGTGGATACTTTGATCCTTATTGGAAAGTGGATCAAAACACCCATGGCTCACAGCCAACCAGTAGACTGAGCATGGTGTTCTCTTTGGAGCAGTGAGACAAAGGATCCAAGGAGCTGAAGAGGTTAGCAACCCTGCAGGAGGAACAATAATATGTACCAACCAGTACTCCCAGAGGTCCCAGGAACTAAACCACCAACCAAAGAGTACACATGGAGGGACCAATGACTCTAGCTACATATGTAGCAGAAGATGACCATTTCAGACATCAATGAGAGGAGAGGCCATTGGTTTTGCAAAGGCTTGATTCCTCAGAATAGAGGAATGTAAGTCAGGAAATTGGGGGGAGAGGATGATCAGGGGGATGGGGGATGGGATAGGGAGTTTTCTAAAGGGGATACCATTTGAAATGTAAATAAAGCAAATATTTAATAAAAACTGTGGACAAAGATCAGAGACATTGTACTCCCTAGTCTTGAAGTGGTACACCGGCCTAATGCTGAAGCAGAGTCTGCGTTAAGGTTCCTTCCGGGCTCAGATTATAAGTTAACACAAGTGGTAACTCTTTACCTGAAGGATTCTCCAATTATTGAGTGTTGCTGGATCATTTCCTACTTTGCAGTCAGCTTCTGGCGTAGATTCACGTTTTCATTACATACCACTGTCTGCTCCTCCCTCATATTAACTAGAGAAGCCTTGGGACCTTACCTTTGCTATAGAAAACTCTGCCTGGACATCTCATGCCAGGTGCTGCATTCTGGATCTTCATTTGGTATATTAGATTCCTAATTTCAGATTTTTTTATTTGGGGAGATTAGCTTCTTTCTCAGGCATTGGCCTGGTTCCCTCAGTGTTTGCCCAACAGAGATCCCTTTGCTGTATTGTATAGAAAACTTATCAGGACATGTACATCAATCTCAGAAGTTTCCACATATCCAGGTTTATATGCAGCTGGGACTGATCCTGCTAAAATGTCATCTTGAAGTCTCTGGGGAGATACATCATAATTAGATTCTTCTCCCAACATTTTCCTGTCATTAGTTCCTATCAGGATTTCTTCCCAAGAATCTTTGGTGGCGTTTCTTCTAGAGTTGTTGGATATAGATATACCCACTTTTTGACTTGTGAATCCTGCACTACAAGGAAACTGATGCATCATGCTTGTCCTGAGAAAGGCATATTTACCTATTTTCTTATTGGAAATATGTTTTGTCCCTTTGAAATTTAATCTTGTATCTACAGATATCCTCAGTGTAAGGACTTTCCTCGTTGTCCTCATTTCCTCATTCCTAACAAGACTAGAGAAAACCTGAATCCAAATGATTCACCATTATATAGCTTTCTTCCAGTATTTTACATCCAACTATGAGTTTAGACATAAATTAATGTTGAATCTAAAAATCAAGCTCTAACACATTGAAAACCAAAAGACATCTGATCATTGGGCACTTAGGACTAGTCCATTGAGATCAGAGTTGCTTTGAGTCTCCTATAGGCTGTTAGTGTACATTAAAGAAGAGGAAATTCATATATCAGGAGCACAAAGAGGAGAGATGTTGTTAGAGACTATATTCCAATAATAAGAATTCTGTGATAAGTAATGTGAGACACATCTGTGCAGCCATGCCTGTCTTCCTGAGGAGTCAGTAAAACTCCTGTGTCTAGAAGAGGAGGAGATAAAGTCTTGAAGATCTACAGGCAGATGAAGTGAGAGCAACATAACTCATGTGGTCTAAGACAGGAAGTCTTTCTAGAATATTAATTACTGTAACCAAAATTTCAGAATTTCAGAGAATTATGTACTCTGTTCAGTTCCATTGAGCATTATGATACAGTCTTGTAAAGCCATGACTTAAAAGATGAATATGGAAAGATTTCGAGTGAGTTCATTATTAAGCTGTAGCAGTAGAGAGAGATCCTGTTCAATGAGAAAGAAGAAAGGAGGAAAGAACATAAAGGAAAGAAAAGAACAAGATAAAGAAACTGGCTTTAGAAAGTAGGAGCATTAAGAACAGTGACATCGGTACACTTCTAGAAGGAGAAGCTCATCTTGTTTTCAGAGAATGACAGCGACTCAGAAGTCTACATCTCTACATTATGTCCTCCAATCACTTGTCTCCTACCTACTACTGATGTTTTGCTAAGTGAACATATAGTTAAGTTCTCTTCTCAACATTTGTGCTTTCATTATAAACTTGTACTAATCTCAGTCTTCAAAAAAATAGCCCTTTCCCTAAATGGGCCAGGACATATAACTGGTCAAACTGCCGAAAATAAGTGACTGCTGCCTGGTTGGCATCTACACAGTACCTTTTCTGTTCTCCCCATCTGAAGCTCAGGAAACACTGTGGAAAAGGCAGTAGAAGAGCTGTTGGAATTTGAGAAAAGAGAAGGTGTGGTGGTGCCCTGTTTTATGAATGTCACATGGCCATTGCAATCATGAAAATACAGAAGCTGGAATTTCCTGGAGAAATTTGAAAAAACACATATTAAAAGGGCAGATATGCAGTCAGGAAGGGAATTAGTTGGAAAGAATCAGGAGGCCATTTGGAGTACTTTGGAGAGAGCAGACATAGAATACATTATTAAAAATCACAGTGCATTCAAGTATGGTGTTGCCATTTAAAAATAAATTAATATTAGCTATCGTATAAGCAAGGAGTTATTCTGTGATAATTTTATTAGAAGATTTGGAACTATAGTAGTATGTGTTATATTCCTTGCAACAATAGAGGTAATGATGAAGAAAAAGGCCAGTCTAGGCTACAGAGCAAACCTTTATATTAAAAGTAATCAAGATTTTATTTTTTCAATGTTTTAATGTCTTCACTGTTGTACTTATTTATTCAGGTTTAATTCTGGAAATTATGTCTAATTTTTTGGAGCTATTGTGAATAGAATTGTTTTCACGATTTATTGCTAAGCATGTGCACTATTGGTGAATAGAAGAGATAGAAGTTTTTATGATAATTTTGTATCCTGGTATATGGCTAAAGTGTTTACATTTCCAATCATTTTTATGTGGAGTCTTTAGCTGCTATGTACACAAACAGAAGAATGCCAATTGGCTGCACATCCTTGTTCAGTCAGGGCTAATAGCAATGGACAAACTGGGATTAGCATAGGCATAGACGAGAAGATAAAGGAAATGCACTTCTTTCTGTACAAAATGGAGAATTATTCAGCCATAGAGAAGTGGAGGTATGTAAAAGTGTCCTTGAATTTAGTGACTGTATTTGAATAATCAGAGTACAGAAGATAGTGTGTGAATTATATTGTGTTCAGAAATATGGGAAAGGACAAGGTATATAGAGTTGTATCTGATCAAAGTAATTGGTGTACCAGAATTGAAATATTTTGTGATACACAATGAATATGTATCAATAAAAAAGTAATCATCCATCACAAAATTAATATTTAGGGAAGTAGTTTAGCAGTAGAATATTTGCCTAGCATATACTTGGATTCATTAGCCAACACTGCAAAGAATATGTAATCATTGGTTGATGGAAACAGAACTTTACTTTGTTCTTGAATGTTTAGCTCAGTGTTCTCAGTAATTAAACATTACAAATAGTGGAGCATGGTGGTACTCCCCCATGATTCCCAGCAGTTTGGTGTCAAAGACAGGCAGAATTTTGTGAGTTTGAAGCCAGATAGAGAGACCTTGTCTTAGAAAAAGAAGCAGCAGCAGCAGCAGTAGCAGTAGCAGCAGCAACAAAAACAACACATGTTACAGCAAAATGATTAAAAAGTCTTCCAGCACTGGAGGGAATGTGTGAAGCTTGCACTGAAACCTGTAGGGCCAATGAGACAATTTTGTGCTTTCAACTTTGAGTCATAGATTTTACCTCCATGAATGAAAGTCAGTTGCTATGCAATGGTATGTCCCAAATGTTTTGCTAATACAAAGGCTAAGGTTTGAATTGGGATTGTGGCTGGGATTCAGTATTGTTGCCCTATTTCTGCTCACACAATTGTTTTCAAAAATCCCCTACTTTTTAGGTACTACCATTTGTCTGATTCCTCAACAAGAAACATTTATGGACACTTTTCCTGTGTCCAGATACAAAGAACTATGGAACAATGGTGTTGAACAATGTATTTTAATGGGTTGACCTAGTTCATTTGTAGAGGTCTGGGATAGCCTCAGGATACAGGTGATTACTGAATTACTATGTCTTGAGCCAGGGAAGAACTGAGATCTGGTAAATTGGGAATTCTAAGAACAACCTTGTTATCTGTAGGATACCCAGATATTTAGTCAAGCCTGTAACCCTCAGACATTACTTTATATGACAAGTTCCAGAATCTAGTTCTGAAGTACTAGATGAAGAACATTGTAATAGTCTATCATGTCCAGCACTGAATGCCCATGTTACATTTGGGCTGGGTATCATTTCTTCTTTATCTTAGTTCAGCAAAGTTCTATTTCCATCAAGGCTGACCACAAAAAGGCTACAGCCTCCATGAACCCAACATACACTCTATCTTAACCTGGTTTTGCTTATCTGTCTAGATTATGGTAAACTTTCAATTTCCTGCTACTATTTGTTTTGACTTGAATTATAGAAATTGTGATCACAAACAGAATTGTCCCTGTTTCTAAATTGCAATTTTAAGACATAATGACTAGGCACTGATAGATTGTTACAAATGGAATGGACACATGATTAAGTCTGTAAGAGAATGGACTTCAGGACGCTTAGGACACTTGTGCAATACTATGATGTGATCAGATGTTCAGATGAGAGTTTAGAAAACTGTGTGCATGTGAAGGTGTCACTACTAGGGGTACAAGTTATGGCCTTGCTTGCAAAGTCCAGGGTGCCAGGACATCCCCACACTACTCTGAATTCCAGTGACATATATTAAAACAAATAAGCTAGAGCAAAATTACAAGTTGTAAATGGACATTTTATTGTGCATTTTGAGGGTAGAGAGAAGGGTTATGGTAGACAAAAGCACTAAGGGTATACTTTGGCATGTTTCTGATCCCAGCCTCTGTGGGTAAGATGAAGGTCAGATGACCTAGGAACACTCAGTGTGGGACAAACTCTTCTCCACAGTGTTCCCTTCATGAGTGACATGGCAGCTGTAACTGCTATTAGATTCCCATGCTTCTCTTGTCAAGAGAAGGTAACTGCTAGCCATGTACTTGTTGTTGCTCTGTTTGGAAGGCTGGGTAGTTTCCACACCCTGAGTGATAGGGGTGCCATCTGCCTTCCAGGCCACTGTCACAGCAGCTGGGTAGAAGTCAGTGATCATGCACACCAGTGTGGCCTTGTTAGTCTTGAGCTCTTCTGAGGAAGGTGGGAACAGAGTGACTGAGGGTGTAGCCTTGGGCTGTCCTGCAAGATGGAAAAAGAAAAGGTCAGAATCTTTGTCTTTCATTAGGAATCCTGGAGGTGGTGTGTAATGTGTTCTTGAGTTTAGAGACCATGTTTTAACTTACAGAGTACAAAAGATGGTGTGCGAACTTCTCCTCTCTCCTACCTAGAGTATGTGCCTAGAAATTATAAAACTGCATGTGTGCAGCGCTTCAGCTGACATACCTTGCCACTGACCTCCAATACAGACGCCTGACCCTCTCTTTCCTGCTCTTATATCCTCTCTGCATTTTATGTATATCTTCCCATCCTACTGTGAAGGTAGTTTCGATGTAAAAACTCTAATGTAAGCCTAAACATTAAACTCTGGAGTTTGTTTTTACTCAAATCTATGCCTCCTGGGTACAAGCATAGCATGTAGTTGCTTGAACTTTTTCTCATTCTTCAGAATGAAATACGATACACATCTCTGGATGAGTTGCATAATTTTCATGTGTTAGGACCATATCTATGTGAATTCAGTTGCTGTATCTTCTAAGCAGTCTTTTAGAGAAATCTAGGAGCCCAGCTTCTCTACTGATATTAATTTTTTTCTCTTGAATTTCTGTGATCAGAGATATTTCCCTTTCTACTCCTTACTAAAATTCTTAAGTTTTAGGTTAGATGCTGCTCTGTTCATGTTTTTCCATGGAGGCTCTGGGATCTATTCTATATCCCAACTGTCCTAGGAACTTAATCCTGATTTCCATTGTACAGGTTATCTGGCTTCTGACATGTTCCTCCTCAAAGCCTCTATGCTGAGTGTTTTGTGCTTTCTAAATTCAACAACTGTGCCTCCCTCCATGCTTCTGGTTTTCCTTCTCCATAAAATGGAAATTCAATTTATTATTCACAAAGTTCACCATAAAAAATCGACATTCAAGGAGTACTTATCAAATTGCTGCATATACCAACAGAATTATAGACAGACATTGACAGTTTATCTCTTTCAGGTCTCCATCTTTGAGATTAGACATGAAAGGCTACAGCATGTAGAGGAGAAAGAACCTAGAATGAGGTTTAGGCATGAAATAGAATACAGAATTAAGAATTATTCAACAAAATCACCTCAAAGCGTGAAGACAAAGATAACAAAGGAGGAAGGAGTCACTCACCTAGGACAGTCAATCTGGTTCCTCCACCGAACACCCAGCACTGTGATATAGACTCATGCAAAAACCCTGCATGTACCTTACTCTCCAGTTGCATCTGTGACGTGTGTAGGTGGTAATGATCCTAGGATGGTGGTGATATCACTGTAATATCCTTCTTCCCAGGTTCCATATGTCCTCTTGTCCACCCTTGCCAGAAAATCATCCATGAATTTTCCACACTCTGTATGGAAGAAGCTCTTCGCAGGGTAAGAAGGAATAGAGAAGAGCTCTTAGTGACAGCTTGAGGAGACCACCAGCTGCATGGAATCTATGCAAAGTCTTGAGACCACTTACCCAATCTCTGCAACTCATGCCTGGCACAAAGCAAAGAGGAACATCTGAGGCACTTCAGGAGAGAGCAGATGGAGAACACACACAGTCATCACTATCAATCCACATTTCATCTTCCTACAGATGTTAGAATCATTGCCAATAATATTGTACTAAATACTGTAGGATCATGATACTTAGCCATTTGATGACTATTTTATGAAGACATAGAAGTAATAAATAACTTCTTTTGAGGTTATTTTATAGGCATTCTCTTTTTAAATCCAGAAGTATAATTATAGCTAACAGGATATGAGTTCTGGAGTGGGCTTTCTTTACACGATATTTTCTATTATAGTTAAAGTTATAATTGTATAATTATAGTTATCATTAATTATAGCTTGGTGGGGATATGGGAACATTACTATTTCTATGTTTCCTAATTTTTCGGTTCAAACTTGTCAGTGAAACCTTGAAACAAAATTATGAGTCTCTGAGAAATAGATGAGTATGAATGAGTGTTGGCACTGTCTCCAGCAAGGAACATTGCTGTGAAGGTACCCAGGATTTTCACTTTTAACTATTAGGCACAGATTTTATCTCAGTCTAGCATCACAAAGGGAATGTAGGGCACAGTTTCCAAAAGTTTCTCCTAGCTCAGAAACTGGGACTTTGGATGCCTACGATCAAAGTCTATTTTGTCAAATGCTACTTTGCCTCATTGCTGAAGAATATTTCTGATTTTAAAGACTATGCAATGGGACTCTATGACCCACCAAAGAATTCTGAATGTACTCAGTGTCTATATTGCTTATGAGCTGTGGAGGATGATATCTCCAAACCCTGAATACTAATTACATATTGACCTGGATATAGACTGGATTACAGAAGGTTGAATGTCAGTTTCAAAGATTGTGGTTGGCATTACTGTGAAGCGTACACTGGGATGATGATGCACATGAGAGGACTTGGACAGTAAAATGGGTGTCTGTTACACCTAAGTTTACCTAAGAAAATGACTTGAATTTAGCTCTCAGGTCACATTTAGTCTCACTTAACCTCACTTGACATGACCTTGAGTAGTCTTGTCTTTGTCTCTGAAACTACTTTCTATGCACAATTATTTGAAACCCCTTCTGGGATCAGGTTGAATGTATTTCTCACTAGACACAATTATTATGCTTGAGTGTTTATCCTATCACATGTCCCAGTATAGATGATCATGAACACTAATGTTCTGAAGCATATTATAAAATTCTCTAAGTTTATTGCAAGAACTCACATATTTGGGGAATTTCTATATACATTAAGTTAATTGTTTAACTTTAAACACAATATCTTACGTGATATGTATTCTAAATGGGTGTCCCTACATGGCAAGGCTCAGAGAACAGTGCAGAACAGGGGAAAGGTCACTGCTGGGGTGATACCCTCAGTCTATTTCAAATGTGAACCAATTTCTCACTGGGAACCATGATCCTACCTCCCCACATTGTAGATTCAAAGGGTTGAAAATTAAATACATAATGAGAACAAATGGGACAAAACAGAACTTATGATTAACTCATGATATTTTATTTAATATTCAGTGGGCAAGAGAAAAGGGTAAAGATAGCTAATATAGAGAAGAGACCCCACTCTAGGTCCTACAGCTGCAGGGTTCCCAGGCTAAAGAGAAACCTGGGTTCCTAGAGACATTCTGCAGGAGACAGACTCTTCTCAACAGTGTTCCCTTCATGTATAACTTGGCAGGTGAAACTTTTGTGAGATCTCCACTGGTCTGGAGTCAGGCGTAAGAAGCTGCTGGCTATGTACTTGTTGCCCTCTTTGGTGGGATTTGCAGTTTCCACACCCTGGGTGATAGGTGCATTATTTGCCTTCCAAGCCACTGTTACATCACCCGGGTAGAAGTCGGAAATCAGGCACACCAGTGTGGCTTTGTTTTCCTGGAGCTCCTCAGGAGAAGGTGGAAACACTGTGAGTGTGGGAGTGGACTTGGGCTGACCTGTGTGAATAAAAGGAGGAAACTGATTCAGGAGACAATATAAAATACCAAAATCTCAGTGACTGCTCAATTTGGTCATGTTTTTTACCTGGTACTTTCTCTTTTTTCTCACCTACCTCAATGAGCCTGGCTGAGTACAGACAGTTTTCTTACTAGCCTTTTTTAAAAACACACTCCCAAGTTACATATTCTTGACCTTTCCTTTCTGCCTCAAGTCCACTATCAACAGCTATGGTTGTGCTCTGTCCACCCTATTGTTTATAATCTAACTTGGGATTTGCACCACGTCTGATCCCCTTCCCACGGCAGTTATTTCCCCTGTGTTCCTGTGGTGATCAGAGCTCTCTGGTAAATGGGGCAGATTCCACTTTGCTTTGCAGACTGCATTTTGATTGAGGAGGTCCCCTTTTTGTCCCCAGCACGCTGAGCCTCCTCTTACCTTGAACAGCAAATTCTCTGTATCAGTCCACCCAGCCTTTCCAATTTGTCATGGGTTCAATCCAGAAAAGATCTGAGGCTACTCTGGAACTTGTGCCTACTGCACATTTTGATCTAGTTACAATACCCTTCACTATGTTCTAGGGTTTTTTCCCTCATGAGGAAGAGCATAGCAGACACTTGCTCACTGCAACAGCATCCTTCCCTAACAGTCAGGCAGTATTCCAAAACCCCAAGCTTGTCCTTCATTCCTCACCTCCTCCATTATAATAGGCCATTTGAGGAAAATGAGAAGCTGGCAATGAAAGCATGAAATAGCAAAATCCAGGGTTATGGGGCTCTGTAGACAGAATCCTGATTATCTCTAGTGATAATCTGAGATGACCAGGATCTGGTTACTCTACTAGTCAGTGGTGTCTCTGTGCTCATAGGACCTTAGCAGCCCAGTATAAGAACAGAGATCTTAACACTATTACAAGTCTACTCTGTCACTATGTTTCTGTGGATCCAATTTAGATAACCTCAGTCTCTGGAAGCTGAGCTTACACCTCTAGATCCAACCTTTGACAACCTATAAAGATATTGTGTACCCTATGAAAGTCCTAGTGCCCCCTTTTTTACCTGGACCAGGGTCCTAAATTATTAATCCTCCTAAGAACCAGGGTGGAGCCCTTGCCTCTGGCTAGACCCTAACTAATGCCCCTGAGATCACAGCATATCTTTGAGAATCTAAGGCCAGCGGATTCTACTCTTCTGGTTCTTCCTTCAGGTTACTTCAAAATGGCTCACCTCCCCTAGTCACATGAAGAAATTTAAGGAGTCAGTCCTTAAGTCTCAGTAGAACAGATGAGAAAAGGTTCCCAGAGAGAAAAAAGACCCTTGCAAGACAAGTGCTGAGCTGATTAGGAAGAAGCATTAAAGGCACTTACCTAGGACAGTGAGCTTGGTTCCACCGCCGAAAACATACCACAGTGACTGAGACCCAACCCAAAACCTGTGGGGCCAGCACCTGGGCCTGTTCTCTGGCAGCTGGGCTGGATCAAACTACTAGCTAGCTATAATGGGTGGAGCTGTGACCTCACTTGAGAAGCTGTGGGTGAGGTGGGTAATAATCCGCTTACAGGCTTGTCTTCTTGTCAGGCAGGTACCCCACAGAGTTGATTCAAAACCATGTACTATTTCTGATACTATCTGTGCTGACAGCTATACAGTAGATTCTAAACAAATGGAGAGTGACATAATAATTCAGGTGTCTTTCTAAGAATCCTATAATTTTGGCCTCATTTTACAGGCTGAGCAGTTCTTTTTTCCTCTCAAACACATTGTCTTACTTGGTCATCTTCTTTGGAACCAGGGATGGGGAACAATTCTTGCCTTATGAAAGTTCCACACAGGGAATTCTGTTTGAATTTTAACCCACAGAGACATGACTCATTTCCACCTTGTTCATATGTATTTTCTTAGAATATAGTATCTGTTCGCTGTTTTATTTATCTATCTACATATACATAAATACCTATTTTTATATATGCATACCCGGCCAAATAGTCACAAATTATCCATATCTTTGTTTTTCATGTTAGAATATGGGTAGACTACTCTGGCATTCACCTTTATAGTTTCCTGAAACTTATAGTGCAAAAGACAAAATTACCCTTCTCTCCATTTTGTAGTTCACCAGCACCCCATGCGGTTCAGAAATATATATATTTCATTTCATTCATCTCATTACTTTTCTCTCCTCTGTGTCTGAAACTTCCCACATTCCGACTATTCAGTTTTGACTACTCATTCTGACTATTCTGACAACTCATTCTGACTGTATCTTTCCTTTCCCTTTGGTCTGCAAACGTATGTTCATTCTAACATTATCATCAGGGTGATGTCTTCCCTATCTTTTTTGTGCTATTACTGTATTTGACTCACATTGTGTACTCTGAAAACTCATAGCTACCTAGAATTCTGTGTGCAACCTGTTAATTCTTTTTGGATCCAGATTCAGATATACTATTTCTTCTGGAATATTTGATAGGAACCTATCTCAAAGTCAATAACCCCCAAACTCCCTGAAACTTGATTCTCTACAATGTCTATTTTCAGAATTTTTCTCTGATACAGAGGTAGGAGCCATCCTAGAATGTTTTCCACATTGAATCACCATACTTTTCTTGACATTCTATAACACAACCTGCTATTAAAACCCTCAAATGATAAAGACTAACACCTAGCTCACACAAAGAGCTAATGATAAGAATCAATAGGTTTTGTTGAAATTTGATTTCATCTCCCAAGATATTTTTTAAATAAAGAACCTTTACATGTATGTATGCATGTGAGTATGTGAGTATGTGAGTATGTGATTTTAGTGTTCTTAGAGACCAGAAGAGGCTGCCACATCCTTTGGAGCTAGAATTATTAAATATTGTTAGATAACAAATAAGGGTCCTGGGGACCAAACATGGGTCTTTTGTGAAACAGAACATTCTTTAAACACTGAGAATTCTCTCCAGCTCCCCATGATTCTTAATTCACAGTGGAAGATTACTTATTGTATTGAGGCTGCCAGTTGATTTTTCCTTTCTTTTTCCTTACTTTATTTAAATTTCATCAGTGTGACAGTTTGTTATTGGTTAAAGATTTGTAGATAAGGTATTTATTAATATATTAGTAGCATAAACCCATCTCTTGTTTCTTACTAAATAAAGAAAGCATTGTTCTTTTCATTTTAGATGGAAACTTCCTCAATTAGTAATTTTTTTTTTTTAAATTACAAGATTCTTCCTACTTAAGGCAAAACATTTAAATCAGAAACAAGGACAGTCTGTCACTTATCCTTTTGTCATTTACAATTCCACTTTCCAAGACACTAGAATAGGCCTGGGGACACAAATGCTTGGTAAAATACTAGCCAATCATCAGAGCAGCCTGCAAGAATCAGCTGAGGAGTAATTGAATTAACATGAGAACTAAGTGGCTGAATGCAGGAGCAGCCTACATAACCTTCAAGACTCTCCTCTGTATGAACAATCTATTTGTGATTAGGTAACATTATAGAAAACACTATAGAAATAAATGACATGGAATGTAGTATGAACATGATTTGATTGGTGAATAGATTACTTGGCTATTTAACATAAAGGCAAGTTATCAGAGAACATCTTGTTCCTTGTTTAAAATGCTGGTTACTGGAAGGTCATTTAATTTCAAAATGAGCATATACTGCATCAAGTTGCATTCATAACAACAAAAGCAGACTTCTTGAGAATCAGGAAATAATTCTAATATGAAGTAGTAAGAACAATGGGGAATAGGCATGAATAGTTTGATAAGTGGTAATAATAATTAATTATTTTCTTGCCAGATGTTGATGTATACTCTAAAGCTAATACAGCCAGAGTAGGGTGGTATGGTACAACAAAAGAGCCAGAGAACCAAACAGAGGAGGGGATACATCACTAGGTCAGCATTAACAAGTGCAACAACTGATTTTCAATTTGGAAAGTTAAGTATTCCAGTGCATACAACACAATCCAGATAAAGTTATAAACATAAACAAAAGCTGCAAAGCATCCAAACAATGAAATTATCAGAATAAAACATAACAAAAGAGATTCACAACATCAAAGTAGAATGACTTTTCTTTACTGGTTTCAAATTACATAAACCATACAGAAAACACTAAATCGAATCAACAGATAAAAAGTATCAGCTGCTTTGTACTTAAGCATCCCATAAAGTCAGAAAAGCTAACAGAAACAATCTTATAATCGAGATACTAAATAAAGTTAATATTCTCAGTAAAGTTTTGCACATGATAGAACATGACTGTTTTCCTAGCACTTTGGACAGAGAAGCCAGGAGACAAGTTGCAATTTCAATACCAGCCCGCACTGTTTCCATGTAAAGTTATTTATATATATTTTCATGGCTGACTGTTTAACACTAGTCAGACAATTAGTGTGCTCTTCCCTGGGAAGAATCACTTTCCTGCTCCAAAATTTACTCAGTTCTTTGTGTAGGTTTGAGGCCTCAGGAGCTTTCCCCCATCCAGATTGGAAGTCTTTAAAATTACAGCATATACCCCAGTGTTTGCCAAAAGGTGTAAGAGATGTGTGTGTGTGTGTGTCTGTGTGTGTGTGTGTGTGTGTGTGTGTGTTTGAAATAAGACATCAGATAGAATAATAAAAGTATATTGACCAACATGACAGTATCCATACTTTTTACACTTCAGTGATTATGCTATATAGTTAACACATGTTTATATTAACCACATATACTTATTTATACAATCATGAATTGCTTTTAAATTACAATTATTTTATGCCTAAAATTAAATATATCTTCATGTTAACATTTTTAAAAAACAACATCTACAAAGATAATATCAAAATTAAGTAAAATCTCACCAACCCAAGATACACCATTGAAGTATTAGCAACAGGCTTTGAAAATACACCTGTATTAGGAAGACAGTTGTTACTCTAATTGAAATAATCATATCTATAGGTATAAATCTAACATCCATATATAAGAGAAATAATGAGGGGAATATCCCAAGGAAGTGGGAATAAAATAGAGTTTTATAAAGTGATAAAGAGAAAACTAGAAGAGAAATATTAAATGAAGGATATAGATGTCCTGGTAGAGAAAGAAATATGGAGAGGAAGAATTAACACTAAAGACCTTCTGAAAATTCATGTGGAAACCTACTATTGGATAAATTTAATTAAATATAAACATACATGAAGTGAATTGAAACAGAATCACCATATAATGGAGTAGACAATGCCCCAACCAGATATCTAGACATATAATTCCAAAGAGTCATTGGCCAAATAATTCCTGTAGATTCACAACCCCTACCCCACAAACATCACAGGCCATTGCAAAGGCTAGTGGTTCTTCTCCACAAGCTGATGGTGAAGTTTTATTACTGAAACCAATGCTGTCTTACATTTTTGAATACAGAAAAAGTTGCATTGATGTCTAACTAGAAGTTTCACCTCTACTTATTAGCATTCATTAAGCTGAAAGGTACTTTGCTTGCTACCACAGGAGAAAGGTAAACATCAATATCAGTTAACTACAAAGTATATGGCGTACAACTATAACCCTCCTGCACGACAGTGGCACAGATGTTATGGGAGATAACCAGCTATTCTGGATAAACTGAGGGCCCAGTTCATGAGATGGAATCCATATCTGAAACTACTGAAATGGACAAGAACTTGAGACTACATAGGTTGGGAACCTAGGAGAAAATATACTACTATTATTTTGCTAAATAAATGGCATTGAAATTATTGCTAATGGCATATGTATATACTCATAGACATATGAGTATATGAACCCTTTACTTCAAGGCTTAAAGAATTATGGAGAAGAGGCACAGCCATTGTTAGAGGCAGAAGTGCTGTGTGACTCCAAGGAGACACCATTCAGATACAACAGGGCTGATGTACATAGGAACTTACAGACACTGTGACAGCATGCAGAAGACCTGCACAAGTATAGATAAAATTTACACAAAGTTCCACCCCAGCCAAGAAGATATTTGCAACTGATAACCACAGACAAATGGAAGATCATTTTTCTCCAAGGGAGTGACAGCTAGCATATCAACCACACTCCAGGGCAAGCCTCATACAGTAGATTAGTTGGCCAACACAAAATGAGCTTCATGCTTTTTGGTAAGCGTACTCTGGCTTGTTTTGATACTTTTGTGTTAATGTTTTATTTGTTTGCTTTGACTTTTGTGTTTCCTTTTCTTAGAGAGAAGACAACATAAAATTGAATGGTTGGAAGGTAGAGAGGATCTGAGAATACTTGGGTTAGGGGAAAGAATATGATCAAAATATCTTTAAAAGTAAGAAAATAATTGGAAGCATTCAGTATGTTACTATTATAATTTTAAACAGATTTTTTAATGTTTCTAAAAATATAACCATTTTACAATAATAAACCATTGTTCCTATATTTTAATAATAAAAATAACTTTAATTATGTATTGACATTATGCCACATCACGTGTTGCAGGTGAGTAACACTGTGAAGACTTCCATTAAATTGCTTATGATGGATGTACCATAATGTACTCTCTATGGCATTTATATGTTTTTCTATTTTTGTTTACTACTAATAATTTGAGCTCATACTTCCTATATATAAACATTTGGTTACATGTTTCAATATGTTCCCTACTTACAAATAGTTCATAGAGTGAAATTTTACTGTGAAGATAAACATTACTTTTATACCTCACTGCTGTGGCAGAAATTGTCGTGAGTTTAAATGCTATCAATAGCCCTTGAGAGTGCTAATTCCTTCCACCTAATTCTTATTTAATCTTATTAATTCTTATTTAATTCTTATTTTAATCACTTTAATCCTTATTTCTTAGGGATTTTTTTCTTGAGGTTGTTAAGTGTACTTGGGCTCCCTCCATTGAATCATTGCTGTTTTTTGAGGGCTGTACTTGTCACTACACAGTACTTAAAATCTGTGATGCTAGGATTATTTCTACCTTAGTCGCTCCTAAAATGAACAATGGTTTTTACTTCACATCCGAATAGGCTACTTTGGTCCAGATACACTTCCTCTGCATCACCAGGCCTTGAACTCTGTAACTGTTTATGAATACCTTAGTGGGTGAAAGTCATATCCTTGGGGAAAGACCAAGCCAAGTACCATTTTCTTCTCAATAAAATCCCTGTCTTTTCCAACATCTAAGAAAGGGTTGATAATGTAACTATGGTCTCCATATTAGTCACCTCTTCCACGAAGAGCATATTGACACAGCACTCGTTTGCAATTCTCAGATGTTGAATTCCTTGGAGTAATGGCAGTGCCCAAAGATACAATGTCAAATAAGGGTCCTACAGCCCTCAAAATGTGAGCAACTTGCAGCCATGTGAAGGGAAGTTCATTTTGCATCATTGTCTGAAACCCATAGCCTGACAGAATCTCTAGCTAGCTGACATAATTATAGTTCATAGCTCAAAATGAACAGGTGAAATAGGATGGACAAAAGGAAGATAGAAGGAGGAGAGAGTGTGGGCGGGGGGGGGGGGGAAGGGGAGGAGGAGAAAAAGGAAGAGGGAGAGAGGATGAGAAGAAGGAGAGAGGATGGGGAGGAAGGAAGAAAAACCGTAATACCCTGTGTAGCAGTAGACGTTATCCCTCTGCTGTGCATCTGTCTTTCTGGTACCTGGTTCACTCTGCTCAAATATCTTGGGGTGAATGAAGTGCTATAGCTGGCTGATGAAACTCAGAAACCAAGATGAATAATAGTACAATATGATAGCATATTCACAGTTAACAAAATGCAAACACTATAAGCCAGAGTCTACCCAGATGCACCCCACAGATGGCCCTTTTCCCTCTCTCTAACATTTGCCAGACTACTTTTTCTACACAGCCTATTGCTTATGATTCAGTGGTTCATACCTGTTCTTCAAGTTCTGCAGGCTGAGGAAATGCTTCCTGTCCATGATCCTAGGCCTGCATCCTGCTCCAAGATGCTGTCATCTGGCACAACAGACCCTAGTTGTCATGGGTACATTCAACATCAGAAATAGAAGGTATTGCTTAGGTTAGGTCTAGTGCTTCTGGAGCCTCTTTTCCCCCTTGCCTTATTATGGGCTTCATCTGCCCTCAGGGTTACAGGTACCTCTGGCCTAATCAGTGGGCAAGATTTCTAAAGGAGTTTCCTCTGGCTTGGTGGTGGCAGCTACCTCAGTGCACAGAGGTCTGTGTGACTCACGGCCTCACACTCAGTCTGACACTTCGGGCCCTGTGGTTATTATTCTCTGGAGGTCTATCCCAGGGGGCAACATTTACAAACTGTCCTATTGTGGTTGGGATCCAGATATGAGCTCCCCTAGGTACTGGACAGATGGGTTTTGTCCCTAGGGACTGGTGTAGTATAAATAGATGAGCACAGTTTTCTACTTTCCCAAGGAACAATCTGGATCTCTGAAGCCTCTCGGAAGTATCCAGAGGTGCTAAGGTGTTTACCCAAGTGATCAGGAAGACGAGAGACACTAAACGCATGACTTTATGTGTGTGTGTGTGTGTGCGTGCGTGTGCGTGCGTGCGTGCGTGTGTGTGTGTGTGTGTGTGTGTGTGTGTGTGTGTGTGTGTGTGTGTTGGGGTGGGGGACATGGCTTTTCAGCTCAGTCTTTAAGGTGGCCCATGTACTCTGCACTTAGGTCAAATAAGATCAATTGTTCCTTGGGTAGAATGGCTCAGCCTGTTAAACTCCTGTTTGGACATTTCTGGAGTCATTTAAGAGCCTTGCAGGGTGACTCTGTATGGCTTATAGAAGTTGTAATGGCGAGATCATGTTGGATTTATCAAACATGGACTTCAATTTTCTTTTTCTTTTTTTTTCTTTTTTTTTTGTTTTTTTGGTTTGGTTTTTTTTAGAGACAGGGTTTCTCTGTATAGCCCTGGCTGTCCTGGAACTCACTCTGTAGACCAGGCTGGCCTCGAACTCAGAAATCCACCTGCCTCTGCCTCCCAGAATGCTGGGATTATAGGCATGCGCCACTATCGCCCGGTGTATCTCAACTTTCCAGTGTGAAATGGAATGGTGTTCTATACCAGGAGAGTTGGGACAATAAATAGCATCTGGTATCTGCTGCCTCTGTGCTACTGTCTAGTTAACAGTGTTCTCTTGTTGGCTCTTTTTCTACATTCTGGTTTCTGAGGAAAATTTCAGCAATCCTCTTATAAGTGTTCCTATTCTGTTGGCATCAACAGGAATTCAAGGAAAATAAAGGTAGAATATATTATTTCTCTAGGAGTTGGGGTACAAAGCAAGCTAGAATCCAAGAGGGAGCCTGCCCCATAAGTTTCCAGATCATTAACATCTAGAGTTTGTTTCAACCTCCTCAGTTGGCATTGTTGGCATTGGAGGGGATGGACATGTGGTTTTGGTTGGATTCTCATTTGAATACCGTGACTACAATACACGGTACAATGGGGATCATGACACTTTCATACTGACTGTGGTTTATTCTGTAAACCTGGGACTAATAATACTACCTACTCTTCCTAATATGCAAATTAATACATTTATACTCTATCAGATTCTCTAAATTTTGATGCCACAGAATTAAGAGGTGGCTGAATGGGGATTGTCTGATAATGACACTTTTCTTTTATTCTAAATGGTGTGACAGTCCTTGGTGCATGTGAAAACTGCCCAGAGCCTGGTAGATAATAGACATTATTCAGTTAATTATGCAGCTGATGTGGTGAGGTGGAGCTTCTTCTGTTTCATTTGTCTGCTTGCATCTTTTGGTCTCTCCATGTCTTTCTTTTCAGATGTCACCAATTCCCTACATCCAGAGAGAATAGTTCATATTGTTGCATTCCCATAATGTCAATGAGGATCTGCTCTTTTGTTTTCCAAGTGCTTTTTCTACCTCTCACAAACATTGGAAGTACTAGAGTTTGAATACAAGACTTCAGGCATATGTGCAAGACTACTGATCAATCTCACAAGCTTTCACATAGACTTTTATAATATTAAAAGTATATCTATTAATGGAGTGTATGTGATATGTCAGTACTTATCTACAATTTACAACATCTTGACTAAGGTTTTGGCAAATTCACTAACATTTACTACTTTTTTCTGTCTTAGGAAGACTCAAAATCCTCTGTATAAAGCCAGAAACATGGTATGTACATTAGTACTAGCCTACTGAGAGAATGATGTAAGAACATCACATAAGTCCAGGAGATCAAAGCCAACTGAAGCTTGGCACCATAGGGAAATTCCATCTCTGAAGAATGAAAAAAATATGATGGACATATGATCCAGTAGTTAACAATATATGCTGCTATTGCAAAAGTCCTGGGTTTCTTATAGGAGGTGGCTCAATATCACCAGTAATTCTGGTCTAGGGCGTCTGACATCATAGGCCCCATAAGCAACTGAAATAACATGGTGAACACACATAACACTCAAGCTCACATACGCAGCACATCTGTTCAAGTTCAGAGCTGCAGTTCTCTGGAATCATTGATATTCTTCCAGTTCTGATATTTTGTTTCATCAGTTCTAACAAGCACCAATCAGAAGATAGCAAAGTGGACTTCCTGGCCACTTGAGTTCCTTGGCCCACTTTTAGATCAGATACATGGTTACTACTTGTATTTTGCTACATTTGCTACAAACCATTATATATGTTTTCATGGAGTTCAGGGACTGAAAAATTGCCCAACATTTCATTTCACTCATAACTATTGTGACTTCTAGGAGGAATCTGCTCAGGCTTCTCATATGCCCAAATGTCTTTAGTGAGGGCATGGTTACTTTTGTTCTGTATTTACTCTACTGAGGTTGTTTGAAGTGTGGCCACCTTTGGAAGACAGGTGCACCATGTAAACTATGTTGAAAATATGGGGTCTCCAATGCTGGCAGTCCAGATCTAGTCCTCTTCCCATGGTCTTATGGAACTTGTACTAAGATGCTGATACATACATTCCTGTGATTGATAAGCTGCTCTTGATCTCTGATCCAAGCATCCATATCCTCTGTTTGTGTCTCCAGAACTGACATAGCTTACTAGAACAGTAGCGAATACTTCTCCAGACTTTATAGCTCTCCATCTGATGGTAATATTGGTAAAAAGACTATGAATTTAAGGACAGTGGCCAGGGATTAATGAGTTGTTACTTCTTCCAGATCAGTTTTCCTGAATCTTCAGGCTGGATATTGTCACTGTACAAATTTTTTTAGGCAACTGCTGATGGTCAGGCCTGGTGTTAAAGGCTAGGTCACACAAATAAACCCCACATACCCAGACTTTCTAAATTAGCATGCTTCTAATCAGTTATGAGATGTGGGCACCATCATTGGCACTAGGGTATTCTATGCGGCCTCTGATCTAATCCAGCTTCTCTCCATTGTGTCTCAGGCCCTTTCTTGCCTCTGACGCTGGTCTCCTCTGTTCTTTGGCACAGTAGGCTGGGTTTGCCCTGGTGAAAGGGTAGCATTGAAGGGACCCTAGCATCTTCATATGGATATGACTGTTTTATGGCTCAGAGCCCAGGACTTCTCAGAGACAGTCCATTGTTTTAGGAAAAAGAGACTGTTCTTAAATGTAGCAACATTAGCAGTTCTCCTCCAAGGCTCTTCACTACATACCACAGACCATATCCTCAGAGTGTAGCCACAATTATATGTTCATACCTAGAAGGATACTGGGGATAAATACAATTAATTTTAAATATTACATTTAATTATTTAGTTAATCTGTGTTTTGGTCAGTGGTATGTGTGTGTGCATGTGCACACTCATGTGCATGTGTGTGCATGCATGCATTTGAATGATGCCTATGTGGATGTCAGAGGACTTCTGGCAACAGTTGGTTATCTCCTACTATGCAAGTTCCTGGGATGGAACTCAGGTTATCAAGCTTTCCACAAAGTACTTTTACCCACTGAGTCATCTTGCTTGCACAAATCACCAAATATTTTCATCTCTATTTCCTCTTTTGGGAAACTGGGATAGATATCAACAAAGTATCAGGAACTAAAGAAAGGTATTGAATCTCTTGGAATATTTATCCAAGGATTGGCTTTGAATATTACATAGCTAATCTTTGTTATTAACTTGACAATATATGGAATCAATCAAACTATAAACTGCTCAGCACTCTTGTGGAGAGGTTTATTGATCATATTTTTTTGAAACAGAGCTTACTTCACCCATGTCTACCTGTGCAAGTTTTAAAAATAACAAAATAGCTTGGAAGAAGGAAACTCGGGGTTTTGACTGTATGCCCTTACTGTATGCCATCCAAGATAGATGGCATGTTTATCTGTCTTGTCGTGCCATGATTATAGATTAAAGAAACCTCAGAGAGGTCAGCAAAATTTATCATAATATCACATTAGAAAATGAAAAAAAGAGAAAATAGCTAACTAGGAATGAACTAAATTTTAGTTATCCACACTCTCCATCTCCTATCGGTCTTTCCTTATTTTCTATTTGTGATGTTCATTTGTGTGCCTTTATTTTGTACCTATCTGTATGTTTCTTTCCTGTTGTGCCTAGCTATGTAGTCCACCAGTTGTCTGTCTTCTGTGCCTGTGTTGTGTGTTGGCTATGTGTACTTGTGTCTGCCCTTTTTTGGTAATTGCAGTAATAACTGGGGCATCCCATGAGGAGAACATAATACCTTGTGGGTCAGAAAAGGACATGGAGAGGAACTACCCCAGAAAGTTTTACGTAATTGTCTGTTTTACTACATAAGAAACTATTTTATTTATAGGAAATCTAGCAATTGTGATAGGTTAGCACATTACCTCCAATTGGACAGTGAACACTAATACCACTTGTGTGTTTATGAGGAAGAAACACATAAAAGAAGATGTGGAGATTCTAGACATATCAGCAGGCTAGATACTGGCTGCTCATGCTACCTCAGATTCAGTATTCTGACTCTGTGAATAATCAGGAGCATGGTGTGCCATGCTTCTAGTTTAAAATCATACACTGTGTGCTAGGTAGGCTGGCTGCTAAGTCAAGCCTGCATTTTCTCCTATGGTCCTTTCCTCTATATAATTTGATATCTGGAGAGCAGATTCTCTAATCAAATAAGTGAAATATGCTAACCAATATATTATAAATGAAAAGATAGTAGAATAGGAAAATAGATTGTAAAGGTTATGAAAGCAAAGACGGTGTCTAGTCATGGTAATGGTGCTATTCCAATTTTAAAAACTTCTCTTTTGGGACCAATATCAGAAAATTGGTTGGAGCAGCCAAGATGGCCAACTTTGAGGATCGGGTGTCGGATGAGGAAAGGGTATGCATAGCCGATAAATTCATCACCCATGCACCCCCAGGGGAGTTTAATGAAGTATTCAGTGATGTCTGGCTACTGCTTAATAATGACAATCTTCTCAGGGAAGGGGCAGCACATGCATTTGCCCAGTATAACATGGATCAATTCACACCTGTGAAAATAGAAGGCTACGATGACCAGGTCTTAATTACAGAGCATGGTGACCTTGGTAGCAGCAGAGTTTTAGATCCAAGGAAAATTTCCTTTAAGTTTGATCATTTATGGAAAGAAGCAAGTGACCCACAGCCAGAGGATGTGGATGGAGGCTTGAAGTCTTGGAGGGAATTGTGTGGCAGTGCTCTAAGCCTATGTGAAAGATCATTATTCCAATGGCTTCTGTACTGTTTACCGTAAAACTATAGATGGGCAACAGACCATTATTGCATATATTGAAATCCACTAGTTTCAACCCCAAAACTTCTGGAATGGTGGCTGGAAATCAGAATGGAAATTCACCATCACACCAACTTTAGCCCAGGTAGATGGAGTGCTCAAGATTCAGATTCATTATTATGAAGATGGAAAAGTTCAGTTGGTTAGTCTTAAAGATGTACAGGACTCAGTAACTGTCTGTAATGAAGTCCAAACTGCCACAGAGTTTATTAAAATCATAGAGAATGCAGAGAATGAGACAGCATTTAGAGAAAATTATCAAACTATGTCAGATACCACATTCAAGGCCTTGTGCCAGCAGCTTCCAGTGACCCCCACCAAAATTGACTGGGACAAGATACTCAGTTACAAGATTGGCAAAGAAATGCAGATGCTTAAAGGCCGTCTGTGGGAGTCTCCAGTTACATGGAAAGAAAAGGATTCAACACAATGTGGTCATATGATAAATGGGTGATTTATAAACAAACAAGAGGGATATTTTGCTAGTTAACAAAGTTAACAGATCTTCTAGCTTCGTGGAATACTGGTGCACACACACACAAAAGAATCAAGACAGTGCTGTAGGTACACCAGTATCGGATCACCATGGACTAAGGGTGGTCTTCAATAACAACAAAAACAACAGAAAACCCACATACACATGAAACTGCACAACATTCTACTCAAGGATAACTTGCTCAAGGAAGCAATAATGAAAGAAATTAAAGAGTTTTCAGAACTTAACTAAAATGAAGCCAGAACATACACAAACCTAAGGGACACAATGAAAGCAGTGCTAAGAGGAAAACTCATAGCTCTGAGTGCATGCCAAAAGAAACTTGAGAGACAATACACTAGCAGCTTGACAGCACATCTGAAAGCTCTAGAACAAAAAGAAGCAAATACACCCAAGAGCAGTAGATGGCAGGAAATCAACAAAGGAGAAACAAAAAGAACTATACAAAGAATCAACCAAACTAGGAGCTGGTTTTTTACAAAAATCAACAAGATACATAAACCCTTAGCCAGACTGACCAGGGGGCATAGAGACAGTATCCATATCAGCATAATTAGAAATGAAAATGGAGACATAACAGAGACTGAGGAAATACAAAAAAATTATCAGATTCCACTACAAAAGTCTTTATTCAACAAAAATGAAAAATATGCAAGAAACGGACAATTTCCTAGACAGTACAGGTACAAATGTTAAATCGGGATCAGATAAATGATCATCTCTGACCTCAAGGTATACTACAGAGCAATAGTGAAAAAAACTGTATGGTATTCATACAGTGGCAGGCAAGTAGATCAATGGGATAGAAATGAAGACCCAGACATGAACTCTTATATCTATGGTCACTTGATCATTGACAAAGGAGCTAAAACCATCCAGGGGAAAAAGGACAGCATTTTCAAAGAATGGTTCTGGGTCAGCTGCCAGTCAATATTTACAAGGATGCAAATTGATCCATTCTTATCTCCCTGAACAAAGCTCAAGTCCAAGTCATTCAAGGACCTCCACATTAAACCAGATACCCTGAATCTAATAGAAGAGAAAGTGGGAAAGAACCTGGATCACATGGACACAGGGGAGAATTTCCTGAATAGAACACCAAAAGCTTATGCTCTAAGACAAGAATTGACAAATGGGACCTCATAAAATTGCAAAGCTTCTTTAGGCAAAGGACACTGTCAATAGGACAAAATGGCAACCAACAGATTGGTAAAAGATCCTTACCAATCCTACATCTGATAGAGGAGTAGTATCCAACATATAATAAGAACTCAAGAAGTTAGACTCCAGAGAACCAAATATCCCTATTAAAAATGGGGTACAGAGCTAAACAAAGAATTCTCAACTGAGGAATACCAGATGACTGAGAAACACATAAGGAAATGTTCAACATCCTTAATCATCAGGGAAATGCAAATCAAAACAACCCCCAAATTCACCTCATGCCAGTCAGAATGGCTGAAATCAAAAACGCAGGATACAGCAAGTGCTGGAGAGGATGTGGAGAAAGAGGAACACTCCTCCATTGCTGGTGGTATTGCAAGCTGGTAAAACCACTCTGGAAATCAGTTTGGCAGTTCCTTAGAAAATTGGACATAGCCCTGCTTGAGGACCCAGCTATACCACTCCTGGGCATATACCCAGAAGATGCTACAACATGTAATAAGGACATATGCTCTATTATGTTCATAGCTGGAAAGAACCCAGGTGTCCCTCAACAGAGGAATGGATACAGAAAATGTGGTACATTTACATAATGGAGAACTATTCAGCTATTAAAAACAATGAATTCATGAAATTCTTAGGCGAGTGAATGGAGCTAGAAAATATCATCCTGAGTGAGGTAACCCAATCACAAAATAACACACACTCACTGATAAGTGGATATTAGCCAAAAGCTCTGAATACCCAAGATACAACTCACAGACCACGTGAAGTTCAAGAAGAATGAAGACCAAAGTGTGGATACTTTGATCCTTATTGGAAAGTGGATCAAAGTTGGCTCACAGCCAACCTATAGAATGAGCATAGGGTCCCCAATGGAGCAGCTAGAGAAAGGACTCAAGGAGCTAAAGAGGTATGTAGCTCTGCAGAAGGAACAATAATATGTACCAACCAGTATCCCCAGAGCTCCCAGGGACTAAACCACCAATAAAAGGGACTAAACCACCAATAAAAGAGTACACGTGGAGGGACCCATGGTTCTACCTACATATCTAGCAGAAGTTGACCATTTCAGACATTAATTAGAGGAGAAGCCTGTGAAGGCTTGATTCCTCCAGAATAGGGAAATGAAAGTCAGGGAATTGGGAGGGAGTTAGCAGGGGGAGGGGGATGGGATAGGGGTTTTTGGAGGGATAACGTGGAAAGCAGATACTATTTGACATGTAAATAAAGCAAATATCTACTAAATATTTTTTCTATTTCTCCTAACCTTAGCCCTGGAAAATGGCTGTATAGATTTCATTTGTGCATGACTGCTTTTCAGTGACCTTGGTGTGCATAATTATTATATTATATCTTACTTTCCTATTTCTTTCTCTGTCTGCTCTGGTGAATTTGTGAATTTTCCCCCTCATGTAATAGATCTTAAATAACCAAAAATCGAGGCATAGGAGGAGAGCACAGCACAGTCCTTTTAAAGAAAATTTTATTGGTTATTTTATTTATTTACATTTAAAATGTTTCCCACTTCCTGGTTTCCCCTCCTCAAAACTCCTATCCCACTCCTCTCTGCCCCCTGCTTCTATGAAGATAATCTCCCACCCAACTACCCTCTCCCAACTTACTGTCCTAGGATTCCTCTATGATGGGGCATCAGGCCTTCAGAGGACCAAGAGCCTCCCCTGTCATTGATGCCAGATAAGGCAATCCTCTGCTACATATGTGTCTGGAGCCACGAATCTCTCCATGTGTATTCTTTGGTTCATGGTTTAGTCCCTGGGAGCTCTGGTATGTGTGTGTGTTGTCTAATTTGTTGATATTGTTGTCCTTCCTATGAGGTTGCAAACCTCTTCAGCTCCTTCAGTCCCCTTGCTCAGTCTGATGGTTGGCTGCAAGCATCTGCATCTGTATCCATAGGGATCTAGCAGAGTCTCTCAGGAGACGGATATATCAGGCTCCTGTGAGCAAGCACTTCTTGACATCAGTGCTAGTGACTGGTTTAGGTGGCTGCATATGAATCAGTCCACAGGTGGGGCTGTCTCTGGATGGCCTTTCCTTTAGTCTCTGCTCCACTGTCTGTCCATGTATATCCTTTAGACAGGAGCAATTCTGGGTTAAAATTTTTGAGAAGGGTGGGAGGCCCCATCTCTCAAACAGGGGCCATGCCTATAACCTCTGGATATGGTCTCTACAGATTCTACCTGCACTTGGTTGGGCATTTCAACTAATGTCATTGCCATTGTGTCCTGGGAGTTTCTTCCTTTCCTAGAATCTGAGAATTTTTGTTGGCTACTCCCATTCCCCATTGCTACATACCTCTGTTCAATTTCCTAACCCTCTGTACATCTCTCCCATCTCCTTCCACACCTGATCCTGCCCAACTTTTTACTCTCCCTCCTCTCTTCTTCCCAAGTCCCTCCCATTCTCTATCTCCAAAGATTATTTTGTTTCCCTTTCTCAGTAAGACTGAAGCATCCACACTTTGGTCTTCCTTCTTCTTGAGCTTCATATGATCTGTACATCATTCTGAGCTTTTTCCTAATATCCAATTATCAGTGACTATGCACCATGTGTGTTCCTTTGTGACTGGTTACCTCACTCAGTATGATATTTTCTAGTTCCATCCATTTGCCTAAGAATTTCATGAATTCATTTTTTTAATAGCTGAGTAGTATTGCATTGTGTAAATGTACCATATTTTCTCTATCCATTTGTCTTTTGTTTCCAACTTCTGGCTATTATAAATAAGGATGCTACGAACACAGTAGACCATATATTTTATTTTATGTTGGAGCATCTTTTGGTTATAAGCCCAGGAGTGGTATTGCTGGGTCCTCAGGTAGTACTTTGTCCAATTTTCTGAGGAACCACCAGACTAATTTCCAGAGTGGCTGTACCAGCTTACAATTCCACTAGCAATGGAAGAATGTTACTCTAATGGCCCAGGTGCATGCTGTGTGCTGTCGTTTTGGAAATAATGTGCACAATGGTAGTTCCAGATTTATGTTTGACTTACAAAGAAAGTTTGAAGAAATCATGCTTAGAAATTATTAGAAATGAAACAGAGCCTCATACTCTGACAGTCATACAGGATCCATTATCAGAAAGTGAAGGAATTTACTGGAATTATGAAAAAACATTAGTACAAGAGACACAATCATGGGATAAGAGAAAATGTATTAAGAGAACACATACACGTGATACTTTAATTCAAAAAGGAAAAAGCTAGTGTAGTTATGAAAGGAGTTTTGCACAATGTTTGAGAGTTGTTCCTGATATCATTTGGATATGTATGGATAAGCAAGTATAGAATACATAAAATCTTATACTAGTAATACTAAGTCAAAACACTGGGATTCTTTTTTTTTAAATTTAAGATTTATTGTCTTATCATCATTACAACCCAATATCAAGTCATTCTGCTCCTCCTAGTACCCACTCACACATGTCCTTCCCCTATTCCCACTTCTGAAAAGAGAAAGGTAAGCACCCCTCTGGGTGTCAATCCCCTCTCCCCCCTCAATAAATACATGCACATCAAGTCACTGCAGGAGTAGGCACACCCTTTACCATTGAAGACAGACAACACTATTGATTTAGGGGTTCGACATCTACATAAAGAGCTACAGGCAATGAGCTCAGGTACAAACACTGCTTCAGTTGTTTTTGGGACCCACATAAAGAACAAGATGCTCATCTGCTACTTATGTCCAGTGGGTCTGGGCCCAGTCTGTGCTCACTCTTTGGTAGGTGATTCAGTCTCTGGGAGCTCCCAAGGGTCCAGGTTTGTTGACTATTTTGTTCTTCCTGAGGAGTTCCTGTCCTCTTCAGGTTCCTCGATTTTTTATTGGATATTTTATTTATTTGCATTTCAAATGTCATACCTTTCCCCAGTGTCTCCTCTGCAAATTTCCTATCCCATTTCCATCCCACTGCTTCTATGAGGGTGCTCCCCCACCCACTCACCCATCCCCACCTCACCACCCTGGCATTTCCTACACTGGAGAATAAAGCCTTCACAGGGCCAAGGGCCTCTCCTCCCATTGACATCAGATAAGGCCATCCTCTGCTACCTATGCAGCTTTAGCCATGGGTCCCTGCATGTGTACTGTTTGGTAACACTGGGATTCTTTTTTTTTTTATTTTTTTTATTATTTTTTTATTATTTTTTTAAATATTTTTTTTATTCGATATAATTTATTTACATTTCAAATGATTTCCCCTTTTCTAGCCCCCCCACTCTCCGAAAGTCCCGTAAGCCCCCTTCTCTTCCCCTGTCCTCCCACCCACCCCTTCCCACTTCCCCGTTCTGGTTTTGCCGAATACTGTTTCACTGAGTCTTTCCAGAACCAGGGGCCACTCCTCCTTTCTTCTTGTACCTCATTTGATGTGTGGGTTATGTTTTGGGTATTTCAGTTTTCTAGGTTAATATCCACTTATTAGTGAGTGCATACCATGATTCACCTTTTGAGTCTGGGTTACCTCACTTAGTATGATGTTCTCTAGCTCCATCCATTTGCCTAAGAATTTCATGAATTCATTGTTTCTAATGGCTGAATAGTACTCCATTGTGTAGATATACCACATTTTTTGCATCCACTCTTCTGTTGAGGGATACCTGGGTTCTTTCCAGCATCTGGCAATTATAAATAGGGCTGCTATGAACACAGTAGAGCAGGTATCCTTATTACATGGTGGGGAGTCTTCTGGGTATATGCCCAGGAGTGGTATAGCAGGATCTTCTGGAAGTGAGGTGCCCAGTTTTCAGAGGAACCGCCAGACTGCTTTCCAGAGTGGTTGTACCAATTTGCAACCCCACCAGCAGTGGAGGAGTGTTCCTCTTTCTCCACACCCTCTCCAACACTTGCTGTCTCCTGAATTTTTAATCTTAGCCATTCTGACTGAACACTGGGATTCTTAAGAGAATTGTGTGCAACATGTATAGGCAGAAGGTAGCAGGACTTTTGAGTTAAGGGTTAACCTGATTCTTTCTGGAAACTGCCTGACAGATTTTCTCATGTCATTTATCATTAGAGCTTCATAAGAAAAATGCATGTAGCTGACCTTGGAGCTATGATGTCTGAAGTATAATAAGTCCAAAGTTAAAGCTTAAATAATACTAAGTTTTTGATTATTATTTTGGCCAAGGACCTGGAATAGGGGAAGCTTGAAACTTCAGAAAACAATTTTAATTCTTAATTCTTTGTGAGATGTGGTTATTCTTTTGAATTAGATTTGGTAATGATTATACGATGTCTTTTTTTTTTTCTACTTGATTTTTGGAGTAAAAGACTTGGGCAAGTTAAAGGCAAGAGAGACAGTGTGAGGAGAGAGTGTGGGAGGTGTGTGGGATAGTGAAAGGAGAGCACATAGATTGTGTGTGGTGTGTGTGAGTTGTTTGTGTGGTATGTATGTGTGAGTGAAAGGAGAGCACATAGTGGTGTGTAGGAGTGTGGGAGTTCAAGAAAGGCTCACAGGAGAAAAGCAGAGTGTGCAAGAGAGAGCAAACCTCTACCTCAAGGAGGGAATGAAAGTGTGCAGTCTCAAGCTGTGTGTGTGTGTGTGTGTGTGTATGTGTGTGTGTGTGTGTGTGTGTGTGTGTGAGAGAGAGAGAGAGAGAGAGAGAGAGAGAGAGAGAGAGAGAGAGAGAGAGAGAGAGAGAGACTCAAACCTTGAGACTTGCCTCTCAGTTTATTCTGGAAAAAGTTTCTGTGTGTATTTATAAGTGCCTTCCAGATATCCTTGCCTCCATTTGAGGACTCAGACATTGTATTGAGGCTAGACCCCAACATCTATGTATGTAAGTATGCATGAATACTTGTGGACGAGACAGGTACTTGCTCCCAACAAAAATGTGGAAGCATTAGTATGTAAATGAGAATGTGAATGAAAATATAAATGTATGTATGAATGTATATGTGTCTGTGCATACTGACTGGTGTGAGGTGAAATCTCAGGGTTGTTTTGATCTGCATTTCCCTAATGGCTAATGATGTTGAGCATTTCTTAAGGTGCTTCTCGGCCATCTGAATTTCTACAGGTGAAAATTCTTTGTTTAGGTCTGTATCCCATTTTTTAATAGGGGTATTTGGTTCCCTGGGGTCTAACTTCTTGAGTTCTTTGTATATATTGGATATTAGACCTCTATCGGATGTAGGGTTGGTGAAGATCTTTTCCCAGTTTGTTGGTTGCTGTTTTGTCCTTTTGATGGTGCCCTTTGCCTTACAGAAACTTTGTAATTTTATGAGATCCCATTTGTCAATTCTTGATCTTAGAGCATAAGCTATTGGTGTTCTGTTCAGGAACTTTTTCCCTGTGCCTATGTCCTCAAGGGTTTTCCCCAGTTTCTTTTCTGTTAGTTTCAGTGTGTCTGGTTTATGTGGAGGTCCTTGATCCACTTGGAGTTGAGCTTAGTACAAGGACATAAGAATGGATCAATTCACATTCTCCTGCATCCTGACCTCCAGTTGAGCCAGCACCATTTGTTGAAAAGGCTATCTTTTTTCCACTGGATGTTTTCAGCTACTTTGTCTAAGATCAAGTGACCATAGTTGTGTGGATTCATTTCTGGGTCTTCAATTCTATTTCATTGGTCCACTTGCTTGTCCCTGTGCCAATACCATGCAGTTTTTAACACTATTGCTCTGTAGTATTGCTTGAGGTCTGGGATACTAATACCCCCAGAAGTTCTTTTACTGTTGAGAATAGTTTTAGCTATCCTGGGTTTTTTGTTATTCCAGATAAATTTGAGAATTGCTTTTTCCAACTCTGTGAAGAACTGAGTTTGGATTTTGATGGGGATTGCATTGAATCTGTAGATTGCTTTTGGCAAGATGGCTATTTTAACTATATTAATTCTGCTAATCCACGAGCATGGCAGATTTTTCCATTTTCTGAGTTCTTCGATTTCCTTCTTCAGAGACCTGAAGTTCTTGTCGTAAAGATCTTTCACTTGTTTGGTTAGATATCACACCAAGATACTTTATATTGTTTGTGGCTATTGTGAAGGGTGTCATTTCCCTAACTTCTTTCTCAGCTTGCTTATCCTTTGAGTATAGGAAGGCAACTGATTTGCTTGAGTTGATTTTATAACCTGACACTTTGCTGAAGTTGTTTATCAACTGTAGGAGTTCTCTGGTGGAGTTTTTTGGGTCACTTAAGTATACTATCATGTCATCTGCAAATAGTGATAATTTTACTTCTTCCTTTCCAATTTGTATCCCTTTGACCTCCTTATGTTTTCTAATCACTCTAGCTAGAACTTCAAGTACTATATTGAAAAGATATGGAGAGAGAGGGCAGCCTTGTCTAGTCTCTGATTTTAGTCAGATTGCTTCAAGTTTCTCTCTATTGAGTTTGATGTTGGCTACCAGTTTGCTGTATATTGCTTTAATTATGTTTATGTATGGGCCTTGAATTCCTGTTCTTTCCAAGACTTTAGCATGAAAGGATGGTGAATTTTGTCAAATGCTTTTTCAGCCCCTAATGAAATGATCATATGGTTTTTTTCTTTGAGTTTGTTTATGTAGTGGGTTGCATTGATGGATTTCCTTATATTGAAGCAACCCTGCATCCCTGGGATGAAGCCCACTTGATCGTGGTGGATGATCGTTTTGATGTGTTCTTGGATTCAGTGGGAAAGAATTTTATTGAGTATTTTTGCATCGATATTCATAAGGGAAATTGGCCTGAAGTTCTCTTTCTTTGTTGGATCTTTGTGTGGTTTTGGTTATCAGTGTAATTGTGGCTTCGTAGAACGAGTTGGTTAGTGTTCCTTCTGTTTCTATTTGGTAGAACAGTTTGAAGAGTATTGGTGTTAGGTATTCTTTGAAGGTCTGATAGAATTCTGCACTGAAGCCATCTGGTCCCGTGCTTTTTTTGGTTGGGAGACTTTCTATTACCCCTTTTATTTCTTTAGGGGTTATGGGACTGTTTAGATGATCTATTTGATCCTGATTTAATTTTGGTATCTGTCTAGGAAATTGTCCATTCCCTCCATATTCTCCAGTTGTATTGAGTATAGGCTTTGGTAGTAAGATCTGATGATTTTCTGAATTTCCTCAGTTTCTGTTGTTATATCTCCCTTTTCATTTCTAATTTTGTTAATCTGGATACTGTCTCTGTGCCCTTTGGTTAGTCTGGCTAAGGGTTTATCTATCTTGTTGATTTTCTCAAAGAACCAGCTCTTGGTTTTGTTGATTCTTTGTACGGTTCTCTTAGTTTCTACTTGATTGATTTCATCCCTGAGTTTGATGATTTCCTGCCTTCTCCTCCTGCGTGAATTCACTTCTTTTTGCTCCAGGGCTTTCAGGTTTGTCATTAAGCTGCTAGTGTATGTTCTCTCCATTTTTTTTGGAGGCAGTCAGGGCTATGAATTTTCCTCTTAGCACTGCTTTCATTGTGTCCCATAGATTTGGGTATGTTGTGAATTCATTTTCATTTAATTCTAAAAAGTCTTTGATTTCTTTCTTTATTTCTTCCTTGACCAAGGTATCATTGAGTAGAATATTGTTCAGTTTCCATGTGTATGTGGGCTTTCTGTTGTTTTTGTTGCTATGAAGACCACTTTTACTCCATAGTGATCTGATAGGAGGCATGGGATTATCTCAATCTTCTTATATTTGTTGAGGTCTGTCTTGTGACCAATTATATGGTTGATTTTGGAGAAGGTACCATGAGGTGCTGAGAAAAAGGTATATTCTTTTGCTGTAGGGTGAAATGTTCTCTCTCTCTCTCGCTCTCTCTCTCTCTCTCTCTCTATATATATATATATATATATGTGTATGTGTATATATATATATATA
Source organism: Apodemus sylvaticus (assembly GCF_947179515.1). NCBI lineage: Eukaryota > Metazoa > Chordata > Mammalia > Rodentia > Muridae > Apodemus > Apodemus sylvaticus. The sequence continues at coordinate 82,240,734 of NC_067486.1, read as the reverse complement.
TATATATATATATATATATATATATGTGTGTGTGTGTGTATATATATATATCTGTTAACTCTAATTGGTCCAAAGCTTCAATTAGTTTCACTGTCTCCCTGTTTAGTTTCTGTTTTCCTGATTGGTCCATTGAGGAAAGTGCAGTGTTGAAGTCACCCACAATTATTGTGTTAGGTGCAATGTGTGCTTTGAGCTTTAGTAAAGTTTCTTTTATGAATGAGGGTGACTTTGCATTTGGAGCATAGATGTTCAGGATTGAGAGTTCTTCTTGGTGTGGTTTTCCTTTGACCAGCAAGAAGTGTCCCTCAGTGTCTCTTTTGATGACTTTAGGTTGAAAGTCAATTTTATCTGATATTTGAATGGCTACTCCGACTTGTTTCCTGAGACCATTTGCTTGTAAAATTGTCTTCCAGCCTTTTACTCTAAGGTAGTGTTTGTCTTTGACACTGAGGTGTGTTTCCTGTATGCAGCAAAATATAGGATCCTGTTTACGAATCCAGTCCATTAGTCTATGTCTTTTTTGGGGGAATTGAGTCCATTGATGTTAAGAGATATCAAGGAATAGTGATTATTACTTCCTGTCATTTTTGATGTTATCTTTTATATGTGATTGGTTATCTCTTTTTGGGTTTGATGAAAGAAGTTACTATCTTGCATTTTCCAGGGTGAAGTTTCCCTTTTTGTATTGGTGTTTTCCTCCTATTATCCTTTGTAGGGCTGGGTTTGTGGTAAGATATTGGGTGAACTTGGTTTTGTCATGGAATATCTTGGTTTCTCCATCTATGGTGATTGAGAGTTTTGCTGGGTATAGTAATCTTGGCTGACATTTGTCTTCTCTTAGAGTCTGCATGAGATTTGCCCAGGATCTTCTAGCTTTCATAGTCTCTGGTGAGAAGTCTGGTGTGATTCTGATAAGTCTTCCTTTATATGTTACTTGTCCTCTTTCTCTTACTGCCTTTAATATTCTTTTATTGTTTAGTACATTTGGGGTTTTGATTATTATGTGATGTGATGTATTTATGTTCTGGTCCAGTCTGTTTGGAGTTCTGTAGGCTTCTTCTATATTCATGGGCATCTCTCTCTTTAGATTAGGGAAGTTTTCTTCCATAATTTTATTGAAGATATTTGCTGGCCCTTTAAGTTGTAAATCTTCACTCTCATCTATGCCTACAATCCTTAGGTTTGGCCTTCTCAATGTATCCTGGATTTCCTGGATGTTTTGGGTTATAAGCTTTTTGCATTTTGCATTTTCTTTGACTGTTGAGTCCATGGTTTCTATGATATCTTCGGCATCTGAGATTCTTTCTTCTATGTCTTGTATTCAGTTGTTGATATTTGCTTCTATGGTCCCTGATTTCTTCCCAAGGGTTTCTATCTCCAGAGTTGTCTCCCTTTGCGATTTCTTCGTTGTTTCTACTTCTGTTTTTAGATCCTGAATGTTTTTGCTCAGTCCCTTCACTTGCTTGTTTGTGTTTTCCTGTAATTCTTTGAGAGATTTTTGTGTTTCTTCTTTCGTGACTTCTGCCTGTTGATCACAATTCTCCTGTATTTCTTTAAGTGATTTTTGCATTTCCTCCTTATTGCCTACTATCGTTTGACCCACATTTTCCTGAATTTCTTTAAGTGATTTTTGTGTTTCCCTTGTAAGGGCTTCTAGCTTTTGATCATTTTTCTCCTGAATTTCTTTAAGAGATTTATTTATGTCCTTCATGTGTTCTTGTAACAGCATCATGACCAGTGATTTTACATCCAAATCTTGCTTTTCTGGTGTGTTGGGGTATCCAGGACTTGCTATTAATGGAGAATTGGGTTCAGATGCTGTCATATTGCCTTGATTTCTGTTAGTAACATTCCTACGTTTGCCTTTTGCCATCTAGATCTCACTGGTGTTAGTTGGTCTTGTTGTCAATGCAGGACTCACCCTTGCAAAATGCCTCCCTGCAGCCGGCCTCCAGATGCACCACTGGCCCTCTGCACTGCTTGCCCATAGCCCAGGCTGCTTCCGATCCAGAGGTGGTGACCAGAAGGCACCCCCAGAGGCCTCTGGATGGATCCTCTGCTTTGCCAGGTCAGAGGGACTCACCCGAGCAAGGTGCCTCCCCGTATCCGGCCTCATCCCTGTAATTCTTTTAAACAAGAACAATTACGTGTCAGAGTTATGGCTGTGGGATGCCTCCCCTCCCTCATTTGAAGCCCTGTTTTCCTGCTGGAGGTAGGCTCTATCAGTTCCCTCTCCCTATTGTTGGACATTTCATCTAAGGTCCCTCCCTTTTAGTCCTATGAGTATCTCACCTCCCAGGTCTCTGGTGCATTCTGGAGGGTCCCCCCTCAACCTCCTATCTCTCAAAGTTGCCTGTTTCCATTCTTTATGCTGGCCCTCAGGGCTTCAGTCCTTTTCCCTCCCCCAATGTCATATCAGATTCCACTCTCCCTCCTCTCTCCCTCTAGCCCTCCCCTCCCCCACCATGTACTTTCCATCCCAGGTCCTTCCCTTCCTCCCCACTTGTGATTGCTTTCTTCTCCTTCCCAAGTGGGACTGAGGTGTCCTCATTTGGGCACTTCAGCTTGTTGATAATTTTGAGTTCTGTGGACTATATCTCAGGTATTCTGTACTTTTTGGAGGGGAGAGGAGTTAATATCCACTTATTAGTAAGCACATACCATGCATGTCCTTTTGGGTCTAAGTTACCTCACTCAAGATGATATTTTCTAGTTCCATCCATTTGTCTGCAAAACTCAGGATGTCCTCGTTCTTAAAAGCTGAGTAGTATTCCACTGTGTAAATGAAGCATTTTAATTCTTTTCCTTTCCTTCCTCTCTGGTTCACAAGGAATTAACCAGCCTAGCCAGAGAGGCTTCTATCTGCCTGGACAGAAAAGGGAGAAATAGCAATAAATCTTTTACCTAATAAAAAAATTAGAATAAAATTCTTTATCAGATATTATCTGAAGATCTATGCGTATTCTGCATAGTAATGTCTAAAGAAAGATACTTAGCAATTCACATCTGAATAATGTAGATTTAATCATTTTACCTTAGATTGCATGTTTGCCAACTGTCAGGGAAGTAACTCTGCAAGTTAAATAGCAAAGGAACTGCCATTGTTCTGGGTGGAGAAGTGTTTGTGTCTCAGTTCCTCATCTGCCTGTGTTATTATGTGCACCATCAGTGCTATCCCAAAACTGACAGTAATAGTCAGGTGCATTTCTTGTCTGGCCTTTGCTGATGGTCAGGGTGGCCATGTTTTATGAGTTGGATCCAGAGAATTGGTCTGGGATGCTAGAGGTTTGAGCACTATCACTGTATATGACCAGCACAGCGTCCTAGACTGCCTTTTGCTGGTACCATTGAACCTACTTATCTCGAGTTTATATCCAGAGCAGGTGATTGTGGTCTTCTGATCTAAGGCCACTGACACTGAGAGAGGTTTAGTCAGTATATAGAAGGCCATGGAACCTGCAAAAGAAATGAGAAGGATGTTGACGACATTGATAAATGCCCTTGCTTGGTCAAACTAAATGTTTAACCAAAACCAATTGTAGGATTTAGGACTGCCTGTGCCAACTTAACCTTGAGACTGAGTCTGGGTAGGTTAGCTGTGTAGAGAGAGAGGAGGGGGAGCAGGATGAAGGACCAGACCATGGTGAAAATGCCAGAGTTCTGCATCTCCAAATTTCAGCACATCAAGGCTCCTTGACCTTTTATTCTTTTAGACATATTGGAGGAAGTGGGTGTTTTTGATTATGCAAATTTACTCCCTTTCAAGGGGGGAACTGGAGACCTATATAAAGGACGATCTTCAAACTGTGATGTATAAACTGATTAGGATGGGTAGAGCCTCAGCTCACCAATAGTATCTTGGCTCAGGTAATCATCCTAAGCTTCTGTGGTTTCCTGATCAAAGTAGATTTATAGGGATTTTCAGTCTCCTAACTGTGCTGAGCTGGACTGAGTTACTCTGTGTTGCATTCCTTACCTTCTCTGTCACGCGTACATGGTCATGCTGTACCTCTATGAATATCTGACTCAGTGGAAGATGTAGTGTGACCTGTCACTTTCATTTTCTTTCCTCATTCTGGGTCACCAACTTATAATTTTGCTGTACTCATGTTGTTCCAATAAGATGTAACACTATTACAACTGGTGTTAAATACATTCTCATGTGATCTTTATCTTGTTATAGAAACATTTCTTTTTATGGAGCTACTAAAAGTCCAGCATAATTTCTCATATAGAGCCTCCTTTGGCTCTTATTCAATTCTTCTTAGAAGAGAATAGTTTTGAGCATCAGGAATAAATTTAAAAATTATGCATCAGTGTCTTTAAAGATTTTGTTAAAAGTGCCAGCTCTAAGACCTTTCTGAAAAACACATTTTAGTTCTTATGTTCATGAAGGGCATCAGGATCAGAGTTGCCCAGTTCTGTACTCTGGAAGATGTTTTATCAGGGCTCATGTCAGAAGGTATGCTTAAACTGACCCAATATAACCAGCGTTATAGGTATGCTCTGAGTTAGGTAAGTGTTCAGGTCCTTCAGAGTACTTCTAAAGAAACTTTGTTCATACATCAACAGATACTTGATTTTCACCTCCCCCACATCAGTTAACATTAGATCTCAGGTGCTTTAGACTAATCCCAAACATTCCTATAAATGAATGGGAAAAGCTAGAGCCCAGAAACACCCTTCTTTTAAAATGTCCAAGAGAGAAAGATAAGTGACAGGTAATGATGATTCAGACATGGCAAATCTGAACCACAGGTAGTAGACCTGATTCCGAGTGAAAGACAAAAGTTCCGGGGGGCAGTTCTCTCCATGTGAAAATGTCCCCTGGAATCAGGGCACTCTCTCAGTGAATGTCGGCCATTATGGAGCTACCCAGATTCACACCTGGGAATGCACTCTTCCAGAGCAATTTTCTGAGTGAGTTCCTCACTATGCCTATGATTTTGACTGTGTCCAGGAGTGACACTGTTATGTGATTCTTAAGATTTGATCACTGGTAAAAAACCAACCAAGCAACAAACCAGCCAGCCAAACAAAGAAATAACACCCCACCAAACAAAAATCTGTCCTTTGGCTCTTGTAGAATCCCTGGCCTAGAAGTACTTGTTCAACTTCATAGTGTACCAAATAGCTGCTCCTGGGTACTATCCTGATACATTCTGCTGGTCGAAAGTGTAAAAGCAGGGACAAAGAGTGAAGCAGAGACTGAAGGATAGGCCATCCAGATACTGCCCGATCTGGGGTTCCATCCCATATACAGATACCAAACCCAAACACTATTGCAGGTTCCAAACAGTCCTTGCTGACAGGAACCTGTTATAGCTGTCTCCTGAGAGCCTCTACCAGAGTCTGACAAATACAGAGACAGAAACTTGCAGCCAACCTTTGGACTGAGCATGGGGTCCCCAATGGAGGAGTTAGAGAAAGGACTGAAGGAGCTTAAGGGGTTTGCAAACCCATAGGAAGAACAACAATATAAACCAACAAGACGCCCCGCCCCCTAAGCTCCCGGGGACTAAACCACAAAGCAAAGAGTGCACATCTGTAATAGAGCATGGCCTTGGTGGTTATCAATAGGAGGAGAGACCCTTGGTTTTGTGAAGGATCAATGCCCCAGTGAAGGGTATTGCCAGGGTGGGGAAGTGGGAGTTGGTGAGTGGGTGGGAGAGCACCCTCCTAGAAGCAGGGGGAGGGGGCATGGGAAAGGAGGTTTCTGGAGGGGAAACTGGGAAAGGGAATAAAATTAGAAATGTAAATAAATAAAATATCTACGAACAACAGCAACAGCAACAACAACAACAACAAACCAGGAACATCTTTCTTTAGCTGACACCAAAATCCTTTGATCTAAAAGTGAGTCTAGCCTTAATGGGTATTTAGAGACACTCCATAATACTAGGATCTGAACAGAAAAGTGCATTAGGCCAGGATCCTATAGCAAACTCTCTGTCTCTGTCATCATCTCCACCTCCATCTCCCCCTCCCCTGTATCTCTGTCTGTGTTTCTCTCTCTGTCTGTTTTTCTTTTTCTCTGTCTCTATATGTCTCTAATATGGGTGTGTGTGTTTGTGTGTATGTGTATATTTGTATCACATTCTTAGGCTCATGCAACCATATCACTAGAGGACACAGGCAGAAACCTGGAATTCTTAGGAGGGGCTCACCCAGGGAACTTTGTCATATTCATATATACAATAAATTATATATTATTTTAATAATTTTGAGAACTTTATAAATGAGCATTCCTTTCTCTATCTCTGACAATTCCACCCATGTCTCATTTCCCATTTTCATGATCACTACATTATTACTTATCTATAAACATGTGTTTGTATGTATATGTATAAATACAGGTATGTTTATACACATTAATATATTTACATATGTATGTATACATTTATGAATACACATACATATATACATATACATACACATATATATGTGTGTATGTATATAGACATATACATATATGTCTATATACATACACACATATATAAACACACATATGTATGTATATATGTATATAGTTGAAATCTATGTAAACTCTTTAGGCAGAGATGGAATGTTAAAGCCTAGGTAAAATGTTAAGGCCTTGGTAAAATGTTAAAACTTAGGTAACTGAAACATGGTTAACCTGCCTTTATAAGCAGTTTCTCATATGGTTCTGCTGTTCCTAGGAAACTCTCAAGCTCAAGTTGATTACATATTTTGTTATAGTCTGTGCCCTGGAATGCAATCACTGGCCATGGATCTGTTTCTGAATGGGTTTTCCTTTGTGCCATCAGCCTGGGTTGAGGACTACAGCACTGCTCCTTGTTATTGTATAACAAAGTCTCCTGTGATTATCTTGGTCAGGATATCAAAATTGAGGTGGGGTGCCTGGGAACAGGTATCATCTTTTAGGCAAAACCCAACCAAACTGAACTTAAGATTGAAAGAACCATATTTTTTTTTTTACTGTCACTTTATTTTTTTTATTCGATATAATTTATTTACATTTCAAACGATTTCCCCTTTTCTAGCCCCCCACTCCCCAAAAGTCCCGTAAGCCCCCTTCTCTTCCCCTGTCCTCCCACCCACCACTTCCCACTTCCCCATTCTGGTTTTGCCGAATACTGCTTCACTGAATCTTTCCAGAACCAGGGGCCACTCCTCCTTTCTTCTTGTACCTCATTTGATGTGTGGATTATGTTTTGGGTATTCCAGTTTTCTAGGTTAATATCCACTTATTAGTGAGTGCATACCATGATTCACCTTTTGAGTCTGGGTTACCTCACTTAGTATGATGTTCTCTAGCTCCATCCATTTGCCTAAGAATTTCATGAATTCATTGTTTCTAATGGCTGAATAGTACTCCATTGTGTAGATATACCACATTTTTTGCATCCACTCTTCTGTTGAGGGATACCTGGGTTCTTTCCAGCATCTGGCAATTATAAATAGGGCTGCTATGAACATAGTAGAGCATGTATCCTTATTACATGGTGGGAAATCCTCTGGGTATATGCCCAGGAGTGGTATAGCAGGATCTTCTGGAAGTGAGGTGCCCAGTTTTCGGAGGAACCGCCAGACTGATTTCCATATTAAGGGTAAGATATAGATGAATTCTTTATGAGTGGAGCTCATCTACATTTGGGTTGTTTCTGTAGATGTTTGTCACTCAAAAGTCCCAGGAAACTGGCATCAGAAATGGAGGGGCTCTAACTGTGGCTCACAACAAATGCTGAGCCTAGGCCCGAGAATTATCAGTAATAATGGCACAAATAAGCAAGAGTGGGGTTTAAAATCCTGTCTCAATCTCCTCTGAGGACATGTTTTTGGTCTGAGTTACTAAGACTTTAAGGGTTCCCCAAGGTATGGAGGGCAGGAGCCTGGTGTAGGTCATCTGTGCTGGTTGATTTCATTGTCTCTAAGGTCTTTCTCCTGGTTTCCACACATCTTATATCTCTTGTAGGTATTATCTCTCTGGACTGGATCCTCTTGCCCCTCTTCCAGTTTCAAGTTACCTTTGCTCACCATCGGTCTATCCAGTCTCCCTGTATGGCTTGATGGCTCAGCCAGGTACACAAATGGGTTGCCCTCACCTTATGAGAAAACACAAACAAAACCCCAACCTGTTGTTAGAAGGGGGTAGGACCCCTCCATTGATTATCTATAGGATCTTGCCAGAGGACCAGTGACAATGGTCTAGCTCAAGGGGTAATGGCTCCCCAGTGCTTCATATTAGGGGTTAATTCACATTTGTCAAAAATTTTAAAATGTGATGTAAATAAAGTTAATATTTATGTTTCCTATGGGCATGTATGAGTCTGGTTTCCCTCTTTTTGTAATTATTTTTTAAGAGAAGCATTTGAATGCTCATTTATGTCTTGTCCTTGGGCAATGTAGGGACTGTCCATGCTATGAGTGATAGCCCAGAGGGCCTAAACGGCTTTAAATTGAGAGCTTGTATGGGTGATACCATTGACCATCTTAATTGCATAAGGAACCCACACAACAGTTTTCAAAACACATATGGCCAGGAACATCTTGAGGAACTCCAGGAAGAACACCTGTCAGAGAGGGCTTCTCAAGAAAGAGTCACTCTCACCTCCATATCACAGAAATAGAGACCAAGCACTCCTTATAGAACTAGGGAGACAGAAATTAGAGACAATGATGGTGAATTAGATCAATAGGAGAAAGCTAATTTGGAGGAAGAGGTTGATAAATATTATGAGAATAAATATTACAATGATTGGCCTCCTCATCCACCTTCTACTCCACCTATGGACTCCAATGCAGGAGATGCTGCCCAGATGGACATGGAAGTCTATAAGTTAGAGTTGGGACTTAAGCTGCAGAAATTGACTAATTAGTTGAAAAAAATTAGAGTTCATCAAGTGCACAAAAGAGCAATAATTCTAAGATATGCTAATCTCTGCTAGAAAGAGCTGTGAGTCAAGCTTGCAGAGAGTGACAGGATACATCTGAAGTGTTGGCTTTTCCTGTAATTGAGATAATTGATCAGCAGAGGTCAGCCTCAATCCCCCAAATGCTCATAGCAAGTAGCTTATGGGGCCATGAAGCTGTTGCCAAGCCAGGGAAATCCATTTCTGAACTTATCAGAGCAACCCCAGGAAGTGCAGGATTATAATACCATTGTTGATGGAATCAGAAATCTTACATAGGCCTATTTCTCCATGAAGTTCCTGTGCTAGGTACTTGTATAGGGAAAATCTATAAAGGTAAAAGGCAGAGCGTATGCAATCAAGTGCTTGCTGTTTTCACCTCCTTGTCTTATCTCATTCCTCCTAAAGAAGGACGGTGGGTTTGTTCCACAGGTCCTACCACCTGAATTCATACACAAGTGTTTGATAGTTCCAAGAATTTTTGTGTGTTGGTTCAACTTGTTCCTAGGCTCATTTTTCATTCTTTTTTTTTTTATTATTCGATATAATTTATTTACATTTCAAATGATTTCCCCTTTTCTAGCCCCCCCACTCCCCGAAAGTCCCGCAAGCCCCCTTCTCTTCCCCTGTCCTCCCACCCACCCCTTCCCACTTCCCCGTTCTGGTTTTGCTGAATACTGTTTCACTGAGTCTTTCCAGAACCAGGGGCCACTCCTCCTTTCTTCTTGTACCTCATTTGATGTGTGGATTATGTTTTGGGTATTCCAGGTTTCTAGGTTAATATCCACTTATTAGTGAGTGCATACCATGATTCACCTTTTGAGTCTGGGTTACCTCACTTAGTATGATATTCTCTAGCTGCATCCATTTGCCAAAGAATTTCATGAATTCATTGTTTCTAATGGCTGAATAGTACTCCATTGTGTAGATATACCACATTTTTTGCATCCACTCCTGTTGAGGGATACCTGGGTTCTTTCCAGCATCTGGCAATTACAAATAGGGCTGCTATGAACATAGTAGAACATGTATCCTTATTACATGGTGGGGAGTCTTCTGGGTATATGCCCAGGAGTGGTATAGCAGGATCTTCTGGAAGTAAGGTGCCCAGTTTTCAGAGGAACCGCCAGACTGATTTCCAGAGTGGTTGTACCAATTTGCAACCCCACCAGCAGTGGAGGAGTGTTCCTCTTTCTCCACACCCTCTCCAACACCTGCTGTCTCCTGAATTTTTAATCTTAGCCATTCTGACTGGTGTAAGATGAAATCTTAGGGTTATTTTGATTTGCATTTCCCTAATGACTAATGAAGTTGAACATTTTTTAAGATGCTTCTCCGCCATCCGAAGTTCTTCAGGTGAGAATTCTTTGTTTAACTCTGTACCCCATTTTTTAATAGGGTTGTTTGGTTTTCTGGAGTCTAACTTCTTGAGTTCTTTATATATATTGGATATTAGCCCTCTATCTGATGTAGGATTGGTGAAGATCTTTTCCCAATTTGTTGGTTGCCGATTTGTCCTCTTGATGGTGTCCTTTGCCTTACAGAAACTTTGTAATTTTATGAGGTCCCATTTGTCAATTCTTGCTCTTAGAGCATACACTATTGGTGTTCTGTTCAGAAACTTTCTCCCTGTACCGATGTCCTCGAGGGTCTTCCCCAGTTTCTTTTCTATTAGCTTCAGAGTGTCTGGCTTTATGTGGAGGTCCTTGATCCATTTGGATTTGAGCTTAGTACAAGGAGACAAGGATGGATCAATTCGCATTCTTCTGCATGCTGACCTCCAGTTGAACCAGCACCATTTGTTGAAAAGGCTATCTTTTTTCCATTGGATGTTTTCAGCCTCTTTGTCGAGGATCAAGTGGCCATAGGTGTGTGGGTTCATTTCTGGATCTTCAATCCTGTTCCATTGATCCTCCTGCCTGTCACTGTACCAATACCATGCAGTTTTTAACACTATTGCTCTGTAGTATTGCTTGAGGTCAGGGATACTGATTCCCCCAGATTTCCTTTTGTTGCTGAGAATAGTTTTAGCTATCCTGGGTTTTTTGTTGTTCCAGATGAATTTGATAATTGCTCTTTCTAACTCTGTGAAGAATTGAGTTGGGATTTTGATGGGTATTGCATTGAATCTGTATAGTGCTTTAGGCAAAATGGCCATTTTAACTATATTGATTCTACCGATCCATGAGCATGGGAGGCTTTCCCATTTTTTGAGGTCTTCTTCCATTTCCTTCTTCAGAGTCTTGAAGTTCTTGTCATACAGATCTTTCACATGTTTGGTAAGAGTCACCCCAAGATACTTTATACTGTTTGTGGCTATTGTGAAGGGGGTCATTTCCCTAATTTCTTTCTCAGCCTGCTTTTCCTTTGAGTATAGGAAGGCCACTGATTTGCTTGAGTTGATTTTATAACCTGCCACTTTGCTGAAGTTGTTTATCAGCTGTAGGAGCTCTCTAGTGGAGTTCTTTGGGTCACTTAGGTAGACGATCATGTCGTCTGCAAATAATGATAGTTTGACTTCTTCCTTTCCAATTTGTATCCCTTTGACCTCCTTATGTTGTCGAATTGCCCGAGCTAGTACCTCAAGTACAATATTGAAAAGATAAGGAGAAAGGGGGCAGCCTTGTCTGGTCCCTGATTTCAGTGGGATTGCTTCAAGTTTCTCTCCATTTAGTTTGATGCTGGCTACCGGTTTGCTGTATATTGCTTTTACTATGTTTAGGTATGGGCCTTGAATTCCTGTTCTCTCCAAGACTTTAAGCATGAAGGGATGCTGAATTTTGTCAAATGCTTTTTCAGCATCCAATGAAATGACCATGTGGTTTTGTTCTTTGAGTTTGTTTATGTAGTGGATTGTATTGATGGATTTCCGTATATTGAACCAACCCTGCATTCCCGGGATAAAGCCTACTTGATCATGGTGGATGATCGTTTTGATGTGTTCTTGGATTCTGTTGGCAAGAATTTTATTGAGTATTTTTGCATCGATGTTCATAAGGGAAATTGGTCTGACGTTCTCTTTCTTTGTTGGATCTTTTTGTGGCTTTGGTATCAGCGTAATTGTGGCTTCGTAGAAGGAATTGGGTAGTGTTCCTTCTGTTTCTATTTTGTGGAATAGTTTGAAGAGTATTGGTGTTAACTCTTCTTTGAAGGTCTGGTAGAATTCTGCACTGAAGCCATCTGGTCCTGTGCTTTTTTTGGTTGGAAGACTTTCTATGACTCCTTCTATTTCTTTAGGCATTATGGGACTGTTTAGATGGTCTAGTTGGTCCTGATTTAATTTTGGTATTTGGTATCTGTCAAGGAAATTGTCCATTTCCTCCAGATTCTCCAGTTGTGTTGAGTATAGGCTCTTGTAGTAGGATCTGATGATTTTTTGGATTTCCTCAGTTTCCGTTGTTATATCTCCCTTTTCATTTCTAAGTTTGTTAATTTGGATACTTTCTCTGTGCCCTTTGGTCATTCTGGCTAAGGGTTTATCTATCTTGTTGATTTTCTCAAAGAACCAGCTCCTGGTATTGTTGATTTTTTGTATGGTTCTCTTTGTTTCTACTTGATTGATTTCGGCCCTGAGTTTGATGATTTCCTGCCTTCTACTCCTCCTGGGCGAAATAGCTTCTTTTTGTTCTAGGGCTTTCAGGTGTGTCATTAAGCTGGTAATGTATGCTCTCTCCATTTTCTTTTTGGAGGCACTCAGGGCTATGAGTTTTCCTCTTAGCACTGCTTTCATTGTGTCCCATAGATTTGGGTATGTTGTGTTTTCATTTTCATTGTGTTCTAAAAAGTCTTTAATTTCTTTCTTTATTTCTTCCTTGACCAAGGTATCATTGAGTAGAGTATTGTTCAGTTTCCACGTGTATGTGGGCTTTCTGTTGTTTCTGTTGCTATTGAAGACCACTTTTACTCCATAGTGATCTGATAGGAGGCATGGGATTAGTTCTATCTTCTTATATTTGTTGAGGTCTGTCTTGTGACCAATTATATGGTCGATTTTGGAGAAGGTACCATGAGGTGCTGAGAAAAAGGTATATTCTTTTGTTTTAGGATAGAATGTTCTATATATATCTGTTAAATCTAATTGGTCCAAAGCTTCAATTAGTTTCATTGTGTCCCTGTTTAGTTTCTGTTTTCCTGATCGGTCCATTGAGGAAAGTGCAGTGTTGAAGTCACCCACAATTATTGTGTTAGGTGCAATGTGTGCTTTGAGTTTTAATAAAGTTTCTTTTACGAAAGAGGGTGCCCTTGCATTTGGGGCATAGATGTTCAGGATTGACAGTTCTTCTTTTTGTATTTTTCCTTTGACCATCAAGAAGTGTCCCTCAGGGTCTCTTTTGATGACTTTGGGTTGAAAGTCAATTTTATCTGATATTAAAATGGCTACTCCAGCTTGTTTCCTGAGACCATTTGCTTGTAAAATTGTCTTCCAGCCTTTTACTCTAAGGTAGTGTTTGTCTTTGACCCTGAGGTGTGTTTCCTGTAAGCAGCAAAATGTAGGGTCCTGTTTACGTATCCATTCAGTTAGTCTGTGTCTTTTTATTGGGGCATTAAGTCCATTGATGTTAAGAGATATTAAGGAATAGTGATTGTTACTTCCTATTAATTTTGACGTTGTTTTTTAAATTTGAATGCTTAACTTCTTTTGGGTTTGATGAAAGGTTACTATCTTGCTTTTTCCAGGGTGAAGTTTCCCTCCTTGTATTGGTGTTGTCCTCCTATTATCCTTTTTAGGGCCGGGTTTGTGGATAGATATTGGGTAAACTTGGTTTTGTCATGAAATATCTTAGTTTCTCCCTCTATGGTGATTGAGAGTTTTGCTGGATATAGTAGTTTTGGTTGGCATTTGTGTTCTCTTAGAGTCTGCATGAGATCTGCCCAGGACCTTCTAGCCTTCATAGTCTCAGGTGAAAAGTCTGCTGTGATTCTGATAGGCCTTCCTTTATATGTTACTTGGCCTTTTTCTCTTACTGCCTTTAGTATTCTTTCTTTGTTTAGAACATTTGGTGTTTTGATTATTATGTGACGGGAAGTATTTCTGTTCTGGTCCAGTCTGTTTGGAGTTCTGTAGGCTTCTTGTATATTCATGGGCATCTCTCTCTTTAGGTTAGGGAAGTTTTCTTCCATAATTTTATTGAAGATGTTTGCTGGCCCTTTAAGTTGTAAATCTTCACTCTCATCTATGCCTATAATCCTTAGGTTTGTTCTTCTCATTGTGTCCTGGATTTCCTGGATATTTTGGGTTACAAGCTTTTTGCATTTTGCATTTTCTTTAACTGTTGAGTCCATGGTTTCGATGGAATCTTCAGCATCTGAGATTCTTTCTTCTATCTCTTGTATTCTGTTGTTGATATTTTCATCTCTGTCCCCTGATTTCTTTCCAAGGCTTTCTATCTCCAAAGTTGTCTCCCTTTGAGTTTTCTTAGTTGTTTCTACTTCTGATTTTAGATCCTGGATGGTTTTGCTTAGCTCCTTCACTTGCCTGTTTGTGTTTTCCTGTAATTCTTTAAGAGATTTTTGTGTTTCGTCTTTCATGAGCTCAGCCTGTTGACCAAAGTTCTCCTGTATTTCTTTAAGAGATTTTTGTGTTTCGTCTTTCATGACCTCAACCTGTTGACCAAAGTTCTCCTGTATTTCTTTAAGTGTTTTTTGCATTTCCTCCTTGTTGGCTTTTGTATTCTCCTGGATTTCTTTCAATGATTTTTGTGTTTCCCTTGCAAGGGCTTCAAACTTTTGATTTATTTTCTCCTGAATTTCTTTATGTATGTCCTTCATGTGTTCCTGTACCAGCTTCATGACCAGTGATTTTAAATCCAAATATTGTTTTACTGGTGTGATGGGGTATCCAGGGCATGTTGGTAGAGGAGAATTGGGTTCAGATGTTGCCATATTGCCTTGATTTCTGTTAGTGACGTTCCTGCGTTTGCCTTTTGCCATCTAGTTCTCACTGGTTTTAGTTTATCTTGTCAGTGCTGGACTCACCAGTGCAAGCTGCCCCTTCCCAGTTGGCCTCTGGTGCACAGCTTACCTCCTGCACTGCTTGTAGACAGGGTGCTGCTGTCCAGGCTGTTCAGATCCCAAAGCAGGCACCCGAATGCTCCCGCTGGGGCCCGCTGGATTCACTGGAGCACACTGACTTCTCCCAGCTGGCCGCCCGGAAGCCCAGCTAGCCACTTGCAGGACTTGGAGATGTGATGCTGCCGCCCAGACTGATCTGGATCCGGAAGCGGAGAGAGTAGAGCTAAGGGCTTCTGCCTGAGGCCTTGCCCCAGATTGTGTCTGTGGAGCAGATGGAGCCTGTGTGCACCCCCAGGGAGTGCCGATGGTGTATGCTACTGTGACCTCCCCTGTGTTCCGCTCACTCCGCTGGGCAGCCGATCCACCAACCGGGCTGTCGCACACAAGGTTAGCCTGGCCGCCCAGTCCCTGAGTCCAGGCAAAAGCCTGGGAGGCCAAGGTCTGAGCAAAGTTCCCCTAGGGCTATGACTGTTAATTGGGTCTGCCAGGTTACTAGGATGGCGGGCGTGCGCGCCTGCGCTCCCTGAAAGCGCCGGGAGTGTCTGCTTTGCTAACAATCACCTGGGCGGGTTGACTCCCAGATGGCCCACCAAGCCGCCCAGTTCTTGGGGTCAGTCCTGTGCCTTTTGGGGCCTGGACCCCCGCTTTGTTAGCCTTAGGCTATGCCTGTTACAGGTCTGCCCGCCTGAGCTCTCTGTCGTCCTGCAGGCAAAATGGCGGCGGCGCGCTTGCAGGCCTGGGCAAAAAACCTCCTGGCTGGGTTGGCACCCCGATGGCCCCCCGACCCGCCCAGGGCCTGGGTGCAGGCCAACGCCCGTCGGGCTCAGACCTCTGCGGTGTTGGCCTCGGATTATGTTTGTGTACCTCAGTCTGTCCGATCCCTGGAGTACGGAACCAAGATGGATGCACCTCTCCTGACTGGTGGGAGGCCGAGTTCTGAAGTGGCCTCCGTGCAGGACAGGCGCAGCACAACTGCAGCTGCTTGCCGCCCGGCTGGTCAGCGAAGGTCAGTGGTCGTGGGCGCAGGGCCTAACTGGTCCCTGTGATGCCTTGGTTCCACTGCTGATGGCCCTTCAGCTGGAGCAGCCACTGCTGCCGCTGCCGCCGCCGCCTCATTTTTCATTCTTATGATGAGGTCTAGGATTATTTAGTTGGAGGTTTCTCTAGCTTCAAGTGAGTACTTGCTACAGCATTAACTATTTCAGTACTGATGGGCATCAGTGTGGGAGGAGCTACCACAGGCACTCCTGCCCTAGTTTTGCAAGGGAAAAATTATGAACTTCTTAGTCCAGCAATTGACACAGATATAGAAAGAATAGAAACTTCTATTTCCCATTTGCAAGGGTTTCTAGCTTCCTTGTCTGAGGTAGTCCTTCAAAACAGGAGAGGACTTGATCTTTTATTCCTTCAACAGGGAGGAGTATGTGTAGCCCTCCATGAAGGATGTTGCTTTTATATCAATCATTCAGGAGTAGTAAAGGATTCTATGGCTAAAGTTTGCGAAGGAATGGTCAAAAGGAGGAGAGACAGAGAACAGAATCAGGAATGGTTTGAATCTTTGTTTTCCACTTCCCCTAGGCTTACAACTTAAATTTCTACATTGCTTGGATCATTAATTATAATCTTGTTGCTTTTAACCATTGGACCTTGTATCTTAAGCAGGTTGGTTGCTTTCACACAGGATCACTTTCAGCAAGCTCAGTTCTTCATGGCACCTATTTGTCATCATGGAGAGATGCATTAAGTGCATGTGTACAGGACACTTGTGGCTTTGGTCTGTGTGGGACAGAATGTGCTATAGAAGGCTGATTGGCCAAAGTTGGGTAAGAGTGCTCTTGAGCTCCTATTGAGCTAAGACAAAGACAAACACCAAAAAGCTGTGTTTGTTCTCCAGGACAGGTAAGGAGTAATAGAGACACCTATCTAAGACAGACATGGTCACCTAGCCACTCTGTACCCTATATGGGACTATGGAAAACAAGTAAATCTTGTGCTCCCATTCAACAACTGACACTGGTCATCTTTAAAAAATAAAAAAGTGGGAATTGTAGCTTTCTCAGCTTTGAGTAGGCCTTTCCCAGCCTTAAACAGGCTGAGCAGTTTTCCCAGCCTTGAGCAGGCTGAACAGACCTTGAGTACTTTCCACTACTGACTTTATTGGCCTGGATGGGCCATCTGCTTTGGATGTATGTGCTGGTTCCCATGGGAACTTGGAAGATTGGGCTGCTGTGTTGACCTTGCTTTGCAACACCCTTTGACTGAAACAAAGGATGGGTCTATGGTTTTCCCTTTATAAACGCAGTGCTGAGCATTAAACTTTGGAGCCTTGATCTGAGTGCAGATTTGGCTTCATTTTTTTTCTTGCCACCCTTCCCTTTTAATTTCTATCCCCACTTCCAGTAGGGGAATAGAAACCCAGTTCTCTTGTAGCTGCTGTATGGCTACAATGGAATATTGGAAATTTGATTTGTTCTCTATCTATTCCTAAAATTAACTGAGAGATCATTAGAAATTTTGTCAAGCCAATGTAAAGATGGTTATGGGGGTTAATGTTAAGGGGGTTAATCATAGGGGTCGAGGAGTGCGCTAAATGTTTTCAATAGACTATCTGGAGGGTAGTATGTAACTCAGATTGGTAACCTATGT
Source organism: Apodemus sylvaticus (assembly GCF_947179515.1). Taxonomy (NCBI): domain Eukaryota; kingdom Metazoa; phylum Chordata; class Mammalia; order Rodentia; family Muridae; genus Apodemus; species Apodemus sylvaticus. Next base: position 82,223,182 of record NC_067486.1, on the reverse strand, counting down.
ATTTGGAAAACTAGTTTTCAGGCATCATTATTTGAATTGTATTTGAATTGCATCATGGTCTGGTTTAAGTCTGTAATGACTATTTTTAAACTTTTTTGAGCTTCCTCTGTGTTGGACAACAGTTTCTTGGGTCTTTGTATCTTGCAAGAGTGCAAAAAATATGGTGAATTAGCCAATGATAATGGAAAGACAAGGCTATACACAGACAAGATTTCCAAAAAAGTTGTGCATCATCAATAAAGTTGGGAGAGTTGGGAATCAAATTGCAACTTTTGTGCCTTTATTGTATTATTTTGCTTACTGTGACCCCAAATCATATAAGGCTCCTGACATTGTATCTGTTCATCTGCTTTATATAGTTCTTTACAAGTAGGGCAATTATTTTGTCAGCAATGTTCTCAAATGGTCTGCATTAGGATATCCAATTAGAATGTCATTTGTAGTGGCTGGTTATAAAGTCAAAACAAAGAAATCAGTAGCCTTCCTATACTCAAAGGATAAGCAGGCTGAGAAAGAAATTAGAGAAATGACACCCTTCACAATAGCCACAAACAGTATAAAATATCTAGGTGTGTCTCTAACCAAACAAGTAAAAGATCTGTATGACAAGAACTTCAGGTCTCTGAAGAAGGGAATTGAAGAAGACCTCAGAAAATGGAAAAATCTTCCATGCTCGTGCATTGGCAGGATTAATATAGTAAAAATGTCCATGTTGCCAAAAGCAATATACAGATTTAATGCAATTCCCATCAAAATCCCAACTCATTTCTTCATAGAGTTAGAAAGAGCAAGTCTCAAATTCATCTGGAATAACAGAAAACCCAGAATAGTTAAAAGTATTCTCAACAGTAAAAGAACTGGGGGAATCAGTATCCTGGACCTCAAGCAATACTATAGAGCAATAGTGTTAAAAAACTGCCTGATATGGTACAGTGGCAGGCAGGTTGATCAATGGAATAGAATTGAAGACCCAGAAATGAACCCACACACCTATGGTCACTTGATTTTCAACAAACCATCCAGAAAAAAGATAGCCTTTTCAACAAATGGTTCTGGTTCAACTGGAGGTCAGCATGCAGAAGAATGCAAATCGATCCATTCTTATCTCCTTGTACTAAGCTCAACTCCAAGTGGATCAAGGACCTCCACATAAAACCAGACACACTGAAACTAATAGAAAAGAAACTGGGGAAGAGCCTTGAGCACATAGGCACAGGGTAAATTTTCCTGAACAGGACACCAATAGCTTATGCTCTAAGATCAAGAATTGACAAATGGGACCTCATAAAATTACAAAGTTTCTGTAAGGCACAGGACACTGTCAAAAGGACAAAACCACAACCAACAAATTGGGAAAAGATCTTCACCATCCGCACATCTGACAGAGGGCTCATATTCAATATATACAAAGAACTGAAGAAGTTAGACTTCAGAGAGCCAAATAACCATATTAAAAATAAGGTACAGAGCTAAACAAAGAATTTTCACCTGAAGAATTTTGAATGGCTGAGAAGCACCTTAAGAAATGTTCAACATCATTAATCATTAGGGAAATACAAATCAAAACAACCCTGAGATTCCACCTCAGACCTATCAGAATGGCTAAGGTTAAAAACTCAGGAGACAGCAGGGGTTGAAGAGGATGTGGAGAAAGAGGAACACTCCTCCACTGCTGGTGGGATTGCAAGATGGTACAACCACTGGAAATGACTCTGGCGGTTCCTCAGAAAACTGGGCATGACACTTCCAGAGTACCCTGTTATACCACTCCTGGGCATATACCCAGAGGATTCCCTGGCATGCAATAAGGACACATGCTCCGCTATGTTCATTGCAGCTTTATTTATAATAGCCAGAAGCTAGAAAGAACCCAGATGTCTTTCAATGGATGAATTGATATGTAAAATGTGGTATGTTTACACAATGGCTTATTACTCAGCAATTAAAAACAATGAATTAATGAAATTCTTAGAGAAATCGTTGGAACTGGAAAATACCATCCTAAGTGAGGTAACCCAGTTACAAAACAATACACATGGAATGCAGTCACTGATAAGCGGATATTAGCCCAGAAGCTCTGAATCCTCAAGACACAATTAGCATATCAAATGATTCCTAAGGAGAAGGAAGGAGAGGGCCCTGGTCTTGGAAAGGCTTGATGCAGCATTGTAGGGGATTACCATGAAAGAGAAATGGGATGGGGTGATTGGGGAATGGGTGGAGGGAAGAGGGCTTATGGGACTTCTGTGGAGGAGGGGGGAACCGGGCAAGGGGAAATCATTTGGAATTTAAATAAAGAATATAGAAAATAAAAAAGAATGTCATGTTTGTACAATGGACAGTGAAACAATATTTACTATTTGTTTTAATGTCTGCCATATGTAAAATTGACAAATTGGTGAATTTTTTATTCCCCTTGGGAGCCATCTCCAGTGATATCTCTGCATTGGATGCTTTTTGTTCTTAGCCAGGATTAAGAAGGCAAATCCCTGCTTGTCATAGGTTGCAGAAGGATGGATCAAAATAAGTCTTTTTTTTTTGCCACTAGTTCTTTTATATTAGGAATTGGTAATGGCTGAGAGAGTACAAAGGTTGGACTGAATACACTCCATGGTCTCTATGGATTTATTAATTGCACTTAAAGCATGGAACAATCTGAATTTGCTTGACTTTTTTATTATTATTTTCTATATTCTTTGTTTACATTCCAAATGATTCCACATGATTCCAAATGATTCCAAATGATAAGCCTGTTCCCCCAAAACGCCCCTCCCACTTCTCTGTCCTGATAGAGAACTTCAGACTTTCCCTTTTAACAAAAAGCAAAGAATTCAACGATGGCCTATATGTCACATCTCTAATTGTTCTTTAACTAGATTTTTAATATCCTGATATTTCCCCATGTAACTGGCTAATTTGGGGTATTAGAATTCCAGGATAGTTTTGGGGGGAAGGGGAGCTCCTCATTATCAGTGGCCATTAGAATTGGATTAGCCTTTCATCCCAAGATTTTCATGAACTTTTCATTGATAAAAGGCTTTAATTTTCTATGGTGAACATCACATCCATATCCTCCAAAAGATTTCTTCCTCACAAGTTTCTGGGGAAAGGAGAGCAAAATCATGGGGGTAATTTTCTCTGAATTGCCTTAATTGTCTGTCCATATCACTGGTCAGCTAAATTGCCAAGATGATGACTGTTTGCCAATCTTCTTGACCGTTGGACCAGGGTGGAGATGCCAGGAGGTAGGAACTTTAAGCACTGTCTTTCACCATCCATATCAATAATGCCTCCAATATGGTACCATCTATTTTATCTCTCATTCTTACTTGATGATTCATTATGCTAATTGTCTTGAGTATTTTCGGGGTCTCCCTTACTTTCAGATCTAGGAGTTGCCCCATTGGAAATTTAAAGTCAATCCTTGGTAGTTTTAAATCTACAGTCTCAAACTCATTCTAATCCTTTTGTAACATCTATTGCAAACCAATGGAGGAATTTTTCACTTTACATCCTAAGTTTTGTTTGGGCACTGTTTTGCAAACTGTTCCTGAATTCACCTTGCACAGCAGCCATTTTTTTTGTGACTGAAGATTCATTTGTCTTAAGGTGAATTGCTAAATTGGTATTGAGGGCTTCTGCTTGGTTGGAAACAGTCCCTAGACATGATGCAACATTTATCCAGTCCTCAAGCCCTCCATGTTGATGGGGACAGCAATCTTTCTTCCCTCAGTTATGGCTTCATCCAAAATATGTTCTTTTTCTAGAGCTTTACTGACTCCTAGGTGTTGAACCTAACAGTTAACACCTTGTAACAGGTAGCCAAAATCTGAAAAATGCTCCCCCAATATGGTTTGAGTTCCTAAACAGAAAAAAGTCACATCCCTGGTGCAAATAATTGTTTTTGTGATACAAAACCACACTTGTTCAAAAAGGTTAAGTGGTCCTTGCCATCAGTTTAGCAGACAAAGCTTATAATGCTTTGCCTCATAGGGGTATTGGATATATTGGATCCTCTGTAGAAATATTTCTCTGTCTGAGAAACTTTTTCCTAGTAAGGGCAGCCTTCCATTGGAGGACCTGTCTTCCAGAGACAGTTGCCCTCATTATAGTTTTCCAGTCCTTCAGGGAGTTTAATATAGTGCATATTGATTCAAATATCAGGGTAAAAATATGCATGTGCAGCTCATTTTCCCCTGACCACTTTCCATATCTTCTGTAAGAGTCCCATAGTTTATGGCTCAATTCTTGACTTTCTTACCTGTTTTTGGAGAAGAATCAGAGTGAGGACTCTGAAGGTGGCTTTATCATGGCCTCAGAAGGAGGAAGCAGAAGAGAGGAAGTTGTTGGCACTCAGCAATAGGTGACTTTTTCTTCTTCTTTTTAATTGTTAAGCTTTTATTAAGGAAACTTTCCCACTAGGTAAAGAGGTAGGTCAAAGTATGCCTAATATACAACAGATTTAGAAGGGCCATTCATGAGCTGAAATAAAATGTTCTACGTTATTTAGGACAATATTTTGGAAATGATGACATTAGTCACCATTTTCACTTACACATCTTCTACACTAATGCAAAATCACACCTGAATTACCTCAGAGCCACTTCAGTTTGGAGCTTGTTTTCATATTATATAATAAATATATAACATTAATAAAAAAACACCAAGGTACAGTAAAGGGAGTCTTCTTCCTTTTGAGGTTTTCCTAGGAATCCATACAACACAAACACTGAGGCTGGCATGGTAGCATATACCTGTGATCCCAGAACTAGAGGGAGGTAGAGGTAGCAAAGAATACATAGTAAGATCCCGCCTTTAAAGAAGAAAGAAAGAAAAAAAGAAAGAAAGAAAAAACCCAACCAACCAAAACAAGCAAATCAAACCAAATACTGAGTAACTAAGGTTCACCTTTGCCCCATATAATCACTAGTGTGAAAAGCCCTCTTCCACAATAAACTATCTGCCTTCTCTTTGCTTTAAAATCTGAGAAACATGTAAACGAAGAACCTAAGTCTCACCAAAATTAAATATCTCACACAAAAATATGACCTCTCCAGACAAGAAATGGAAGAGATCACAAATTAGCTAAGTGGTCTACACTTACAACCAAAAATTTTACTAGCAGAAAACCCTAAGAAAGATGACTTTAAGTAAGTGGTTCTTAACCTTCCTAATATTGCGAGATCTTAATACAGTTTCTCATGTTGTGGTGACCTCAACCATAAAATTATTTTCATTATTTCATAATTGCATTTTTACTACTGTTATGAATTGTAATGTAAACAAAATGGTTTTAGGCAACCTTTGTGAAAAAGTCACTTGAGTCTCCCTCTCTAAAGGGTTTGGCTCCCTGTTCTGCCTTAGCTGTGGGGCATTTCCTGGTGGCTTAGGAGTTGATGGCTGCTGAGTCACAATAAGTTATCCAGGAAGCAGAATCTGGAAAACAGCATCAGGGTACAGAACTAGTTTAATGTGGAAGTTCATCAGCATATATACATACATCATTCAATCAGCTAAGGACACATTATGCAATGAGGCCTAATGGCACACAATGAATATCATGACAGGGTATTTATGAGGTACAGCCTGTTCTTGTAGTGTGTTTGTGGACAATGAGTAGGAAGCTAGCAACTCCCTGGTATCACCATCATTTTGTGTGTCTCCAGTGTACCCCAATATTTGTCATGTAGTATACTAGAGACTCAGGTATAGTAGAGGCCACCACAGGTACATTTCTGGCTTGTCTAGTTCCCTGTCCATTAGATACACTATCTAAACAGAGACTGCTTCTTCACAGATCTTTACAAGTATTAAATTTAAATACCTTCTTTGTTAGGCATGGGACTCCTTGTCCTAAGGGCTAGGACCCCATCTACCTTGAATCTGTACAGGCCTTTTGTGAGCTCACCTAGTCTCTCTAAGTTCATGTATTCATTAGTTTTGTTGAATCTGGAAGACAGTTTCTTGGAGTAGTTCATTATCTCTGTTCTTGTAATCTTCTTGCATTTTCTTCTATATAGATCCCTGAGTCTTGTAAGTAGGGGTTTGAGGAGAGCTTCCCATTTAGGGCTAGGTGCTTCAAAGGCTCTCATAAATACATGTAAGTATCTAGGTTGATTCACATTTCCTGAAAGAAGTTTCCCTGATGAGGTTTAAAGGAAGCTGTGATCATTGGAAATAACAGTATGGTTTTAGTAGTTACTTCATTGCCATAATTTTTAGGAGAATAATAATATTAAACTTTCTACTTAGGGCTGTGACCTATATAGTCCTAGGTAGGTCCTTTCCTACTTTAGTAGTGTCAGATATGGGTTCCATCTTATAGAGTGATCCTTAAGTCCAATCAAAGTGGCTGGTTATTTTTATAACATTTTACCACCACTGCATTAATATATCTTTTAGAAAACGTTCAGCTTTTTTAACTTCCAAGATTTATATCTGAAAGGTATTGATGGTTACCTATCTCCTCAGGTCATGCACAAAGTACTTTTTAGCATCATGGGTGCAAGTAATTAGGGTGGAAGCTTCTAGTTACACACCAGTTCAATGACATTGGAGACTGTTGTCATAAGCAATAGAAACTTGGAGGCTGTGGGAAGTAATCAACAGACTTGGTACTATTTTGTGATATTTGGGGTTCCATGGAAACTCTTTGGCTAATGACTCAGTAGAATATATCCCTTTCTTGTCACAGTAGATTCTACTTAGTGGCATTGGATGGTCTAGTCAGGAAATTGTCTCCTGAATCATATGGTAGCTCTATTTGGATTCTTTTCACATGTGTATTATTAACTTTGGGAAACCTCTACAGAAGGCTTTTCAAGACAACATTACTGTTAGTTATCTTTCCTTATAAACCTCCTTTACTTATCTATCACATTCTCTCACTATTTGATTCTCCTATTCTAGGTTTTAATTTTATTCTTCAATATCTTTCATTGCCCCTTTCTTGGGAAACATTCTCTTCATTCCTTCCTTATATTTTGTGGATATTCTCACAGATTAGAAGCTTAATAGGTAACATGCAAATGTAAGAGAAAACAAACAATATGTGTCTTTTGTTGTCTTGATCAACTCACTGAAGATTATTGGCTTGATTCTCTATCTTGCGTTTTATAGTTCCAATTTTTGTAAGAAACAATTTCATTGTGTCAATGTACCATATTTTCATTATTTCCTCATCAAGTGTTGCAGATATAGCTTTTTTCTTATAGATGGCTATTATGAATATAGTAGCAATTGACTAGATAAGCTAGTATTTTTGTGTAAGAATGTATAGTCATTTGTCTTTTTTTTTTCTTTTCTTTTTTGGGCGGGGTTAGATTTAGGGTTAGGGTTAGGGTTCTTTTTCTTTTTTTTTCTTTTCTATATTCTTTGTTTACATTCAAAATGATGTTCCCTTTCCCAGTTCCCCCCTCCACATAAGTGCCATAAGCCCTTTTCCCTCCTCCCATTCTCCAATCAACGCCCTCCTTCTTCTCTGTCCTGGTACTCCCCTATAATGCTGGATCAAGCCTTTCCAGGACCCAGGGACCTCTCTTTACTTCTTCTTGGGAATCATTTGATATGTGAATTATGTCTTGGGTATTCAGAGCTTCTGGGCTAATATCCACTTATCAGTGACTGCATTCCATGTGTGTTCTTTTGTGATTGCGTTACCTCACTTAGGATGATATTTTCCAGTTCCAACCATTTTCCAGTTTTAGATATACTAGAGTTATTTGGAAAGAGTAAATCTGAAATGAAAAATAAATGGTTTCATCAGATTTGTTTGTAGTCAAGTCCCTAGGGTAGTCCCTTGATTAATGATTTATATTAGAGAGCCCTTTCAGCTCTGGGTAATGTCACCAGTGTGAAGGTGGTACTGGGTTCTTTAAGAAGACAAACCGAGTATACCAGAAAGAGATACGTAGTAAGCATTGTTCCTCTATGGCCTCTGCATCAGTTCTTGCCTCTGGGTTCTTTTTGTGAAGTTCTTCCCTGCCTTTACTTCTTTTTAGGCTATAAGTTGTAATGTGAAACAAATCCTTTATTCTTTCAGTTGCTTGTGATCATGTTGTTTATTTCAGCACTAGAAGGCAACTAAGACACAAAAAAAGTATAATCATACATGTTTAGAATGCAGTTACAAATTATACTAATTTTATGATGGAAAATGTAGTTTCCCACCTAAGAGCTTTGCCTCACTAACGATTGTCAGGACCAAGATAGAGAAATGGGGGCAGGGTATGAAGAAGTGACAGGTTCTGCAGAGGATTCAGACCCTAGAGAATAGCATCTGTGTGCAGATCTAACTTTTATTTCTCAGCACAAACTCATGTACAACTTTTCAGCCAATAAAGGTGTTGTATGCAATTAAAGGATAAATGAGGGATTACATGCACTGTCCAGTTGAATCTAAAATAGATATCTCAGGAAGGCATTTCCATTGAAGACAGAGGAAGCAGCCATAGCCTAGGGCTCAGGTCCTTTGTTCTGTCTCACTGTTTTCAGTTACCTACTTTGGATCAGGCTGTATACAACAGCATTATGATTCCTGGAGTAGAAACTAGAGGTCATGGCATATTTCTCCCATCCCACTTCTTCCTCTAGGTTCACTCTCACATCCTCCACAGACTATGAACATTTTTCTCTGTTTGCATTACCAGATGTGGTTCATCTCTTGTTGAGAAAGCATTAAGTCCAATTATTTAGATCTAAGTAACTGACTAGATATAAGTGTCACTATGCCACCTGTAAGAGCCATACAGACTATTGTTGTGACTAATAGGTATTGCAACAAGATGGGACTCTTGTATGTTTACCTTCCTTAGCAGTTTGAATCACATATTATAGTGAATGAAATCTAGTCCTCCCAAGGAGGCTTCAGGTCAGATTCAGCACTATAACTTCTAGTCCCTTGTCCTAAATGTATGCTGTCTTTAACACTAGGGCTCTTACCTTCTATTCTGAAGTAAATGACAGACAACAGCAATAGCTGATAGGTTTAGACATTCCTTAGAATTCCTTGACCAACAACTCAAAATGAGATTCCTCATTCATGGAATTTTATTAGACATTTTATATGTCTTGGGGAGAAAACTATCCCAAGTGGTATAATGGAATTTCAATCATGTCTATATTTACACAAATACTTTTGTACCATATATAACTTTATGGAAATGGAAATTAATAAAATTCCTTATGGATTTTTAAGTAATACTCTAACTGTTGTTTATCTCCTACCTCTCTTTACTTTTTTTGTGAGCATTCATTTTTCCACTGTAATTAAATTTCTTCATCTGTCCTCAATTATTAACTTCATACTTACTGTATCTTGTTCTTTTTCCTAATTTTCTTCCTTTCACTATGGTCTCTTTTTACTTTCTTGATTTTTGAGGTTACTCCAGTTTATAAACTCACATGTAAATACTTGAAGGTAAAAACTATTGATGAATAGAACATGCAGGATGTGGATTTCACAATTTAAGTTAATACTAACTAAGTTACTATTAAGTTATATTTAAGTTATATTTACTAAATATCCATTTACCTATAAAAGTTCATGATTCTGGATCTGTAAGTTCTTCTGTGTCAGTTTTAGCATTTCTCTCTCCTTTCCATATCTGGCCACGAGACCAAGGACCATTCCATATTCAATGGTGGAAATTGCTCTAAGACAAAATTTCTGAAGACCATAGCAGAGAGAGAGAGAGAGAGAGAGAGAGAGAGAGAGAGAGAGAGAGAGAGAGAGAGAGAGCTTGGAAAAAGGCTGTGCTCACAAATAAGCAGACAACAGGGGAAAGAGAGGGCTCAAACCTATCCTCAGTGAGCTGTCTCATTGTTAACACTTAAAATAACTCTGGGGGAATAAATGTCTTTTGAAAACAAACAAAAATATCCACCTACAAAATAGTTTAAGATGTACAAATCTCAATAAAGAAATAAAAATAACATGGAAAGCAAAATAATGTTACCTTTTAAAAATATAAGCCACATACCCATGGCTTCCTTTTAAAAATATTTATATTTTACTATGTACACTTTCTTAGGACCACTTCATCTTTTTATTTTTTGAAACTGTCATAATTTTATGGCAATTCATCTTATTCACATTTATCCCAAAAGCTAACTTTTGACATCCCCCATCTACCTCCTAGCATATCTCTTCCCCGTTTCATTCCATGTTTTGCATGAGTTGTGCCTTTTACGATGAACTGTACCTATTTTCCCTCATCCCTTCTGTCACTCAGCACCTTTTATTCTTACATTCTCCAATCCCACTATTTCCCCTCTCTACTTTCATTTCACCTATATTCTCCAAAATTACTTCAATTATGACATTCCTGTTCATCAACCATAGCTCCTTTCTAGTTTCTTGGTTTCTACTGTGATTCCCAATTAAACACACATAAACAGGGACTCAAAAGATGCTAATTATAGGCAGTAACATGTGCCGAATTTCTGTGCATGAGTTATCTCAATTAGTATGTTTCTCCACTTTCAATTTTTTATCAGCAAGTTTTGCAATTTCCGTTTTCTTTAGCATAATAATACCGTTCAGTGTAACAATTACCAATCTCACAGTGAGGCAACAATTGAATGACAGAAATTATTTTCAAGCTATATATATGACAGAGGATTAGCTTCTAGATTATACAATGAACTTAAGAAGCTAAACTTCATGAAATGAAATAATCTAATTTTAAAACTAATTCAGAACTGAACAGAGAGTAATTCAAATAAATACTAATAAATAGTAAGTAACCAGAGAAGTGAGCAAAAGTTTATCCATCAGAGAAATGCAGATTAAAGCTAATTTAAATTTCCATGTTACCACAGTCAGAATAACAACATCAAGAATACAAATAACATGGTCCCCATCTGCTCCCTGGAGCTGGGGCTGCTCCACAGTACTCTGTGCACAGGTCAGAGCTAGTCTCCCAGGTGCACTTTCACTTCTGGACTCTGAGGTGAGATATCCATTTTCTCTCCAATAACTGTCCTGAAAGGATGAGCTAGGAGTGCACAGGGCCCAGGAACAGAGGAACAGCTGGGACAGGATCCTTCTGATCTTCATTTGCGCCCGGGAGATGGGCCTGCTCCACAGCCCTCTGGGAGCTGCCAGGAGAGAGCTGGGCTCCCAGGAGTACTGACATAGGCTTACAGGTCTATAGGAGGGACAAGGTCATGCTAGAGACAAGAAAACCAACTAACACCAGAAATAACCAGATGGCAAAAGGCAAGTGCAAGAACCCTACTAACACAAACCAAGGCAACTTGGCATCATTAAAACCAAGTACTGGATACCCCAAACACACCGGGAAAGCAAGATTTGCATGTAAAATCACATCTCATGATGCTGATTGAGGGCTTCAAGAAGGACATAAAAACTCCCTTAAGGAAATACAAGAGAATATAGGTAAGCAGAGTAGAAGTCCTTAAAGAGGAAAACCAAATATCCCTTAAAGAATTTCAGGAAACACAACCAAACAGGTGAAGGAATTGAAGAAAACCAGGATCTAAAAATGGAAGTTGAAACAATAAAGAAGTCACAAAGGGAGACAACAATGGAGACAGAAATCCCAGGAAAGAGATCAGGGGTCTCAGATGTAAGCATCACGGACAGAATACAAGAGATAGAAGAGAGAATCTCAGGTGCAGAAGATACCATAGAAAACATTGATGCAACAATCATAGAAAATGCAAAATGTAAAAAGCTACTGACACAAAACATCCAGAAAGCCCATGAGAAGCCCAAACCTAAGGATAATAGATATAGAAGAGAGTGAATACTCTTACATTAAAGGGCCTGTAAATATTTTCAACAAAATTATTGAAGAAAACTTCCTTAACCTAAAGAAAGAGATACTCATGTATATACAAGAAGCCTACAGAACTCCAAATTGATTGGACCAGAAAAGAAATTCCTCCCATCACATAATAATCAAAACACCAAATGCACAAAAGAAAGAAAGAATACTAAATGCAGTACTGTAAAAAGGTCAGGTAATGTATAAAGTCAGACCTTTCAGAATTACACTAGGGCAGATGTCATACAGACCTTAAAGAACACAAATGTCAGCCCAGGCTACTATACCCAGCAAAACTCTATAACCATAGACAGAGAATGCAAGATATGGTAAAATTAATCACAAAGAGGGAAACTACACCCTAGACAGATACCAAGTACCAAGGTTTAATCAGGATCAGATAAAAGATCTAAACAGTCCCATAACCCTTAATGAAATAGAAGCTGTCATAAAGTCTCCCAAACAAAACAAGCCAGGACCAGATGGCTTTAGTGCAGAGTTTTAACAGACCTTCAAAGAAAATCTAATACCAATACTCTTTAAACTATTCCATAAAATAGAAACAGAAGGAACAATCCAATTTATTCTTTGAAGCCACAATTGCTCTGATAAACCACAGAAAGACCCAACAAAGGAAGAGAACTTCAGATCAATTTCCCTATGAATACCAATGCAAAAATACTCAATAAAATTCTCACAAACAGGATCCCAGAACACATCAAAATGATTATCCATCATGATTGTTAGGCTTCATCCCAGGGATGCAGGGGTGGTTCAACATAAAGAAATCCATCAATGTAATCAACTACATAAACAAACTCAAAGAAAAAATCCACATGATCATTTATTTCATTAAATGCCAAGAAAGCATTTGACAAAATACAACACCACTTCATGATAAAAGTCTAGGAAAGATCAGGAATTCCTGGCCCATAGCTGAACATACAGCAAAACAGTAGCCAACATCAAACTAAATGGAGAGAAACTTGAAGCAATCCCACTAAAATCAGGGACTAGACAAGGCTCTCCACTCTCTCCATACCTATTCAATATAGTACTCAAAGTCCTAGTCAGAGCAATTAGACAACAAAAGGAGGTCAAAGGGATACAAATTGAAAAGGAAGAAGTCAAAATATCACTATTTTCTGATGATATGAAATGGTGCTGATTCAACTTGTGGTAAGCACATAGAAGAATGCAAATTGATCCATTCTTATCCCCTTGGTCAAAGCTCAAGTTCAAGTGGATCAAACACCTCACACAAAACTAGATACACTGAAACTAATAGAAAAGAAAGTAGGAAAGATCCTCGAGCACATGGATATAGGGGAAGCATTCCTGAACAGATTGCCAATAGTTTATACTCTAATATCAAGAATGGACAAATGGGACATCATAAAATTGCGAAGCGTCTGTAAGGCAAAGGACACCATCAATAGGACAAAATGGCAATCAACAGATTGGGAAAAGATCTTTACCAATCCTACATCCGATAGTGGGCTAATATCCAATATATACAAAGAACTCAAGAAGTTAGAGTCTAGAGAACCAAATAACGCTATCAAAAATGGGTTACAGAGCTAAACAAAGAATTCTCAAATGAAGAATACCTAATGTCTGAGAAGCACCTAAAGAAATGGTCAGCATCCCCAGTCATCAGGGAAATGCAAATCAAAACAACACCTGAGATTCCACCTCACACTAGTCAGAATGGGTAAGATCAAAACCTCAGGTGACAACAGATGCTGGCAAGGATGTGGAGAATGAAGAACACTTCTCCATTGCTGATAGGATTGAAAGCTGGTACAACAACTCTGGAAATCAGTTTGGTCCTTCCTTTGAAAATTGGACATAGTACTTTCTGAGGACACAGGTATACCACTCCTGGGCATATACCCAGATGATGCTCCAACATACAATAAGAACACATGCTCCATTATGCTCATTGCAGTCTTATTGATAATATCCAGAAGCTGGAGAGAACCCAGATGTCCCTCAACAGAGGAATGAACACAGACAATGTGGTACATTTATACAATGAAATGCTACCCAGCTATTAAAAACAATGAATTCATGAAATTCTTAGGCAAACAGTTGTAACTAGAAAATATCATCCTGAGTAAGGTAACCCAATCACAAAAGAGCATACATGGTATGCACTCACTGATAAGTAGATATTAGCCTAGAAGCTCAGAATATCCAAGATATAATTCACAGACCATGTGAAGCTCAAGATTAAGGAAAACCAAAGTGTGGATACTTTGGTCCTTCTTAGAAGGAGAAACAAAGTAGTCATGGAAGGAAATACAGAGATAAAATATGGAGCAGAGACTGAAGGAAAGACCATCCAGAGATCTTCTCACCTGGGGATCCATCCCATATACAGTTACTGTAAGATCCCAAAAAACCGAGGGCGCCCCAGCACCCCACGCCTCAGAACGCAACACCCATATCACTCGCAAGAAATGGTTTTGATGCAATAAGCAAGAGGATTTTTATTCCAAAGCTCTGGGTTCCACAGCCATACACTGCGCAGGGGTAGAGGGCTGTGGACCTTGAGCAACTCAAGTCAGGGGTATTTAAAGGGGAAAAATCACAAGGCAAGGAGTGGAAGATAATCATGCATGGGACGGGAAGTACAGAATGAGCAAGTCAGGCAATAGTTTATGCCTTAAGGAAGGTTAAAGATTATCTGGAGCAAACATCCTTGGAACATTGTATAGTTAAACATTGGGCCAGTCATCAGATGAGCTAGTTCCTGGGACAGGGTGAGCTATCTCTTGAGGCCAAAGGTCTCAAGCTGAGGGTAGAAAGGCAAGTTACTCAGTGACTGAGTGCTAAGCTAATTGCTGGGGTCTAAAAATATTGAGTTGGGGGGGGGTCTCTCATTCCCCACTCCCTCTAGTATGGGGTTCTAATCTTAGACTCTATTGCCTATATCTCTGATTCGATATATTTGGGACTATCTTGTTCTACCTTCTGATATTGTTGGTAAAGCATAAGAATCTACACAGCACTTATACATTCTCTAATAAAAACTATTAACTGGTTAATCATGCAGGTTCCACTTGTAAACAAAAAGAGTAAAATTACTAAGGGTCTCATCAAAGCAGAAAGCAGGGTGGTCAAGAGTACAAGATAAGGGCCTTTCCATTGAGTCTTGAGTTTTTCTGCACAGTGGCGTCTAACGTAGACCGAATCTTCAACTTGGAAGCGATGTGGGACTTGCAAGTCTCCTTCTCCTGAGTAGGTCTCCTGGAACTGCTTTCATGCTCAATGTCTCACTCACTGGAATGCCTTGATCCTAGAGAACAAAGGCCTGAAGAGCACAAAGGCTAGGAGAGCTACCTAATCATTAACACCAATCTCTGTGGTTAATTTGGTGAGGGTTTTTTTTTTTTTTTTTTTTTTTTTTTTTTTTTTTTTTTTTTTTTGTATTTTTTTTTTAAATCAGGGTTTCAGCAACTGTTCCTGAAGCCTTTGTATACAGAACCAGTCACCTGTCTGGAAGCAGTGAGGAGTCTCTGGCATGCCTGGAGCATTTAAGTCAGACAGTTTGAGCCAAATCTCATGTTGTGGGACACCTCCTGGAAGGGCCCAGTGGACACCAAAGGAATAGGGGTATCAAAGAGGATCTCTAGGGGGGTCAGCAGGGTCTGTTCAAAAACAAGGGGAGAGGAACCACCCAGCCTGAGTCAGTCTCCAAGGTCAATTTAGCTAAGGTCTCTCATAGGGTTTTGTTTATTTTCTCTACCTGCCCTTGAGCCCTGAGGACAGTACGTCCAATAATGTTTCCAATTAGTCCCCAATATCTCTGTCAATTTATGACTAACCCTAGAAACAAAAACAGAACCATTGTCTGATCCAATTACCTTGGTCACTCCAAAACTCAGGAAAATTTCTTCTAACCCTGGCAGCTGTTTCTTGCTTATTGGGGGAGGTCTCAACCCATCTAGAGAAAGTATCTATAAATGCTAGAAGGTATGAGTAACCATTTCTCTTGCCTTAGCTTTTATAAAATTTCTAGTGTATTCTAGGCTGTTCTCTTCTAGGTCTTTTGCCCTGTTTATTCTTTGTTGCATAAGCATTTACTTGCTTGTATATCTTACACTGTTCTATTATCTCTCTAGCCTAAAACCTGAGTCATAAATATATACATTTGGTCCCTTAATTAAAAACCTGCCAGGACAAGGTTTTTAATCCCCTAAATGAGTCCATCTGTGCATTTGGCCTAGTGAGTCTTTGGTTTACTTTCTGGGGAGTATAGTTCTCCCTTCTTGTGTGCACCTTCTCTTGGTAATAGTTGGTAGGTAGTTAGCAATCTCAGTCCTTTCTTTTCTTTTCTTTTTATTCGATATAATTTTTTATTTACATTTCAAATGATTTCCCCTTATCTAGCCCCCCACTCCCTGAAAGTCCCATAAGCCCCTTTCTCTTCCCAAGTCCTCCCACCCACCCCTTCCCACTTCCCCGTTCTGGTTTTGCCGAATACTGCTTCACTGAGTCTTTCCAGAACAAGGGGCCACTCCTCCTTTCTTCTTGTACCTCATTTGATGTGTGGGTTATGTTTTGGGTATTCCAGTTTTCTAGGTTAATATCCACTTATTAGTGAGTGCATACCATGATTCACCTTTTGAGTCTGGGTTACCTCACTTAGTATGATGTTCTCTAGCTCCATCCATTTGCCTAAGAATTTCATGAATTCATTGTTTCTAATGGCTGAATAGTACTCCATTGTGTAGATATACCACATTTTTTGCATCCACTCTTCTGTTGAGGGATACCTGGGTTCTTTCCAGCATCTGGCAATTATAAATAGGGCTGCTATGAACATAGTAGAGCATGTATCCTTATTACATGGTGGGGAATCCTCTGGGTATATGCCCAGGAGTGGTATAGCAAGATCTTCTGGAAGTGAGGTGCCCAGTTTTCGGAGGAACCGCCAGACTGATTTCCAGAGTGGTTGTACCAATTTGCAACCCCACCAGCAGTGGAGGAGTGTTCCTCTTTCTCCACACCCTCTCCAACACCTGCTGTCTCCTGAATTTTTAATCTTAGCCATTCTGACTGGTGTAAGGTGAAATCTCATGGTTGTTTTGATTTGCATTTCCCTAATGACTAATGAAGTTGAGCATTTTTTAAGATGCTTCTCTGCCATCCGAAGTTCTTCAGGTGAGAATTCTTTGTTTAACTCTGTACCCCATTTTTTAATAGGGTTGTTTGGTTTTCTGGAGTCTAACTTCTTGAGTTCTTTATATATATTGGATATTAGCCCTCTATCTGATGTAGGATTGGTGAAGATCTTTTCCCAATTGGTTGGTTGCTGATTTGTCTTCTTGATGGTGTCCTTTGCCTTACAGAAACTTTGTAATTTTATGAGGTCCCATTTGTCAATTCTTGATATTAGAGCATATGCTATTGGTGTTCTGTTCATAAACTTTCTCCCTGTACCGATGTCCTAAAGGGTCTTCCCCAGTTTCTTTTCTATTAGCTTCAGAGTGTCTGGCTTTATGTGGAGGTCCTTGATCCATTTGGATTTGAGCTTAGTACAAGGAGACAAGGATGGATCAATTCGCATTCTTCTGCATGCTGACCTCCAGTTGAACCAGCACCATTTGTTGAAAAGGCTATCTTTTTTCCATTGGATGTTTTCAGCCTCTTTGTCGAGGATCAAGTGGCCATAGGTGTGTGGGTTCATTTCTGGATCTTCAATCCTGTTCCATTGATCCTCCTGCCTGTCACTGTACCAATACCATGCAGTTTTTAACACTATTGCTCTGTAGTATTGCTTGAGGTCAGGGATACTGATTCCCCCAGACTTTCTTTTGTTGCTGAGAATAGTTTTAGCTATCTTGGGGTTTTTGTTGTTCCAGATGAATTTGATAATTGCTCTTTCTAACTCTGTGAAGAATTGAGTTGGGATTTTGATGGGTATTGCATTGACGCTGTATATTGCTTTTGGCAAAATGGCCATTTTAACTATATTGATTCTACCGATCCATGAGCATGGGAGGTTTTCCCATTTTTTGAGGTCTTCTTCCATTTCCTTTTTCAGAGTCTTGAAGTTCTTGTCATACAGATCTTTCACATGTTTGGTAAGAGTCACCCCAAGATACTTTATACTGTTTGTGGCTATTGTGAAGGGGGTCATTTCCTTAATTTCTTTCTCATCCTGCTTATCCTTTGAGTATAGGAAGGCCACTGATTTGCTTGAGTTGATTTTATAACCTGCCACTTTGCTGAAGTTGTTTATCAGCTGTAGGAGCTCTCTAGTGGAGTTTTTTGGGTCACTTAGGTAGACTATCATGTCGTCTGCAAATAATGATAGTTTGACTTCTTCCTTTCTGATTTGTATCCCTTTGACCTCCTTATGTTGTCGAATTGCCCGAGCTAGTACCTCAAGTACAATATTGAAAAGATAAGGAGAAAGGGGCAGCGTTGTCTGGTCCCTGATTTCAGTGGGATTGCTTCAAGTTTCTCTCCATTTAGTTTGATGCTGGCTACCGGTTTGCTGTATATTGCTTTTACTATGTTTAGGTATGGGCCTTGAATTCCTGTTCTCTCCAAGACTTTAAGCATGAAAGGATGCTGAATTTTGTCAAATGCTTTTTCAGCATCCAGTGAAATGACCATGTGGTTTTTTTCTTTGAGTTTGTTTATGTAGTGGATAGTATTGATGGATTTCCGTATATTGAACCAACCCTGCATTCCCGGGATAAAGCCTACTTGATCATGGTGGATGATCGTTTTGATGTGTTCTTGGATTCGGTTGGCAAGAATTTTTTTTTTATTCGATATAATTTATTTACATTTCAAATGATTTCCCCTTTTCTAGCCCCCCCACTCCCCGAAAGTCCCGCAAACCCCCTTCTCTTCCCCTGTCCTCCCACCCACCCCTTCCCACTTCCCCGTTCTGGTTTTGCTGAATACTGTTTCACTGAGTCTTTCCAGAACCAGGGGCCACTCCTCCTTTCTTCTTGTACCTCATTTGATGTGTGGATTATGTTTTGGGTATTCCAGTTTTCTAGGTTAATATCCACTTATTAGTGAGTGCATACCATGATTCACCTTTTGAGTCTGGGTTATCTCACTTAGTATGATATTCTCTAGCTCCATCCATTTGCCTAAGAATTTCATAAATTCATTGTTTCTAATGGCTGAATAGTACTCCATTGTGTAGATATACCACATTTTTTTGCATCCACTCTTCTGTTGAGGGATACCTGGGTTCTTTCCAGCATCTGGCAATTACAAATAGGGCTGCTATGAACATAGTAGAACATGTATCCTTATTACATGGTGGGGAGTCTTCTGGGTATATGCCCAGGAGTGGTATAGCAGGATCTTCTGGAAGTAAGGTACCCAGTTTTCGGAGGAACCGCCAGACTGATTTCCAGAGTGGTTGTACCAATTTGCAACCCCACCAGCAGTGGAGGAGTGTTCCTCTTTCTCCACACCCTCTCCAACACCTGCTGTCTCCTGAATTTTTAATCTTAGCCATTCTGACTGGTGTAAGATGAAATCTTAGGGTTGTTTTGATTTGCATTTCCCTAATGACTAATGAAGTTGAGCATTTTTTAAGATGTTTCTCCGCCATCCGAAGTTCTTCAGGTGAGAATTCTTTGTTTAACTCTGTACCCCATTTTTTAATAGGGTTGTTTGGTTTTCTGGAGTCTAACTTCTTGAGTTCTTTATATATATTGGATATTAGCCCTCTATCTGATGTAGGATTGGTGAAGATTTTTTCCCAATTTGTTGGTTGCCGATTTGTCCTCTTGATGGTGTCCTTTGCCTTACAGAAACTTTGTAATTTTATGAGGTCCCATTTGTCAATTCTTGCTCTTAGAGCATACGCTATTGGTGTTCTGTTCAGAAACTTTCTCCCTGTACCGATGTCCTCAAGGGTCTTCCCCAATTTCTTTTCTATTAGCTTCAGAGTGTCTGGCTTTATGTGGAGGTCCTTGATCCATTTGGATTTGAGCTTAGTACAAGGAGACAAGGATGGATCAATTCGCATTCTTCTACATGCTGACCTCCAGTTGAACCAGCACCATTTGTTGAAAAGGCTATCTTTTTTCCATTGGATGTTTTCAGCCTCTTTGTCGAGGATCAAGTGGCCATAGGTGTGTGGGTTCATTTCTGGATCTTCAATCCTGTTCCATTGATCCTCCTGCCTGTCACTGTACCAATACCATGCAGTTTTTAACACTATTGCTCTGTAGTATTGCTTGAGGTCAGGGATACTGATTCCCCCAGATTTTCTTTTGTTGCTGAGAATAGTTTTAGCTATCCTGGGTTTTTTGTTGTTCCAGATGAATTTGATAATTGCTCTTTCTAACTCTGTGAAGAATTGAGTTGGGATTTTGATGGGTATTGCATTGAATCTGTATAGTGCTTTAGGCAAAATGGCCATTTTAACTATATTGATTCTACCGATCCATGAGCATGGGAGGTTTTCCCATTTTTTGAGGTCTTCTTCCATTTCCTTCTTCAGAGTCTTGAAGTTCTTGTCATACAGATCTTTCACATGTTTGGTAAGAGTCACCCCAAGATACTTTATACTGTTTGTGGCTATTGTGAAGGGGGTCATTTCCCTAATTTCTTTCTCAGCCTGCTTATCCTTTGAGTATAGGAAGGCCACTGATTTGCTTGAGTTGATTTTATAACCTGCCACTTTGCTGAAGTTGTTTATCAGCTGTAGGAGCTCTCTAGTGGAGTTCTTTGGGTCACTTAGGTAGACGATCATGTCGTCTGCAAATAATGATAGTTTGACTTCTTCCTTTCCAATTTGTATCCCTTTGACCTCCTTATGTTGTCGAATGGTTGGCAAGAATTTTATTGAGTATTTTTGCATCGATGTTCATAAGGGAAATTGGTCTGAAGTTCTCTTTCTTTGTTGGATCTTTGTGTGATTTTGGTATCAGCGTAATTGTGGCTTCGTAGAAGGAATTGGGTAGTGTTCCTTCTGTTTCTATTTTGTGGAATAGTTTGAAGAGTATTGGTGTTAATTCTTCTTTGAAGGTCTGATAGAATTCTGCACTGAAACCATCTGGTCCTGTGCTTTTTTTGGTTGGAAGACTTTCTATGACTCCTTCTATTTCTTTAGGCATTATGGGACTGTTTAGATGGTCTAGTTGGTCCTGATTTAATTTTGGTATTTAGTATCTGTCAAGGAAATTGTCTATTTCCTCCAGATTCTCCAGTTGTGTTGAGTACAGGCTCTTTTAGTAGGATCTGATGATTTTTTGGATTTCCTCAATTTCCGTTGTTATATCTCCCTTTTCATTTCTAATTTTGTTAATTTGGATACTTTCTCTGTGCCCTTTGGTCAGTCTGGCTAAGGGTTTATCTATCTTGTTGATTATCTCAAAGAACCATCTCCGGGTTTTGTTGATTCTTTGTATGGTTCTCTTTGTTTCTACTTGATTGATTTCGGCCCTGAGTTTGATGATTTCCTGCCTTCTACTCCTCCAGGGTGAAATAGCTTCTTTTTCTTCCAGGGCTTTCAGGTGTGTCATTAAGCTGGTAATGTATGCTCTCTCCATTTTCTTTTTGGAGGCACTCAGGGCTATGAGTTTTCCTCTTAGCACTGCTTTCATTGTATCCCATAGATTTGGGTATGTTGTGTCTTCATTTTCATTGTGTTCTAAAAAGTCTTTAATTTCTTTCCTTATTTCTTTTTTGACAGCAGTCTAAAGATGTGTTGATTAACCACCAATACAGTAAGTCTCCACAGGAACCCAGTACATTTACTAGATTATGCCCCAAGAAATGGGATGTAGCTCAAACAAAGAACAAGAACGTCAAAGTATCAATTATCAATAAGTCCAAAGACCTTAAAGTGAATATGACTGAATCCACTAAGGAAGTCCGTGACAACATAAGCAAAACTTGGAATGAAATAATGAAAACAACTCAGGACATAAATGTCACTTTTAAAAAAGAATACTAAGTCATTTCTCTGTATAAAATATAGACATGGATTTTGAGTTTGGAATACAGACGAGGGAATAAAGAAAAGAGAAGGCCAAGACTACATAATGAAGCTTGAAGCCAAGAATAGAACTGGTAAATGATCTCTAGGCCACAGTAAGAATAGTTTAGAAAAGTTTAAGTAAAAAGAAGATTCCTTCAAGATTTATTTGTGGTTGTTCTATAACTCTGGTTTAAGGTGGAATAATGCATTTGGAAAAATTTCATAGTTGTAAATATGTATATGGTTTACAACTCAGCAGTGTTTCTGAAAAAAATTCTTAGATATTTTTCCTGCAAACTTTATAAATGAAGACATGACAGAATGCACAGGAATAAAGATAATTGTAATTGTCATCAATATTGAAAATGATGCATGCCAGAAGTTTAATAATTTCAGAAAGATTTTAATCATGAAATAAAAATATAAAAATTTATGACAAAGCTTGAATCTCACTCAGAAAGAGAAATAAAGCAGACATCACAGGTGAATGGATAGAGGGAACTGGGTGAGAGATGGAGAAGAGGGGGTCAGGTGTGGAGCAAGGGAAGCAGAGAGGTCTGGGAGACAGAAAAGAAATCTGTGGTTTGCAACTCTGGGAGTAGCCTGAGACCTGGGGCTGGGGAGGTTCCCAGGAGTCTATAGGAGGGGCCAGAGCTGAGGCTTCTAGCAGCTGGGCATATGGAGACTAAATTGGCTACCTTCTGTAGTCAGACAGAACTTCCCAGGTAAAGAGAGAGGCATCAAATAACCAACAAAAATTTTGACCCAAAATTTGTCCTGTCTACAAGATATATGGGGATAAAGATGGAGCAGATATTAAGTGAAGGGTCAAACAATGACTGGCCCAACTTTAGACTCATGGGATACAATCACCATGCAATTGTTAATGATACCCTGTTGTCCTTGGAGACAGGGTCCTAGAATAACTTTCTCCTTAGAGGTTTCATCCAGTAGCTAATGAAAGGAGAATTTAATAAAAAAGTAGAATGACTAAAAATGCTCCAAAGTAAGATAACACTGGAAATGAAAAATATGGTAGGTCAAACCAAGATTTCAGAGATAAGCTCCACTGAGTTCAAGACATCCAAAACAAAATCTCTAGTAGATCTTCACTTCTGCAACTGAGCGGGCTGTTACAACCAGGAACGCAGAGAACATCTGAGTATAAGATCACTAGGAACTTGGACTACTAGGGCCCCACCTGCACCCAGGAGCTGGGCAGTGCCACAGCTGTCTGTGCACCTACCCTGCCAGGGGACATCTGCCTTGCAGGGAGTCCTGCATTTATAGGTGAGTCCTCCATCTTTGCTCCTGTGACTGAGCAGACAGGTGCAGTCAGGTACAAAGGGAACATCTGAGTGTAAGATCACCTGGGACATGGCCTACAGGTCACCGCCTGAACCCAGGAGCTGGACAGTGCCGCCACAGCCATCTGAGCACCTACCCTGCTAGGGGACATCTGCTCTGCAGGGAGTCCTGCTGTTAGAGGTGAGGCCACCATCTTTACTGCTGTGACTGAGCAGGCTGTTACAGCCAGGAATGCAGAGAACACCCGAGTGCAAGACCACTTGGGACTCAGTCTGCCAGGGCTCCACCTATACCTAGGAGCTGGGTAGTCCCATAGCACTCTGTGTGAGGGGAAATCTGGTCAGTCACCCAGGGGTGCTGAGATAGGCTTGCAGGAACACAGGAGGGACAAGCACCAGCCAGTGACAGCAGGGCCAACTAACACCAGAGATACCCAGATGGTGAAAGGCAAATGTAGGAACATTACTAACAGAAATCAAGGCAATATGGCACCATCAGAACCCAATTCTCCCACAACAGCAAGTCCTGGGTACCCCAACGCACCAGAAAAGCAAGATTTGAACTTAAAATCACAGCTCATGATGCTGATAGAAGGCTTCAAAAAGGACACAAATAACTCCCTTAAAGAAATACAGGAGAACACAAGTAATTAGGGAGAAGTCCTTAAAGAACTACAGGAAAACACAACAAAACAGGTGAAGGAGTTGAACAAAACCATCCAGGATCTAAAAATTGAGGTAGAAACAATAAAGAAATCACAGAGGGAAACAACTCTGAACATAGAAAACCTAGGAAGGAAGTCAGGAGTCATGGATGCAAGCATCAACAGCAGAATACAAGAGATAGAAAAGAGAATCTCAGATGCCAAAGATACCATAGAAAGCATTGACACAACAGTCAAAGAAAAGGCAATATGCAAAAAGCTCCTGACCCAAAACATCCAGGAAACCCAGGACACAATGAGAAGACCAAACCTAAAGATCGTAGATATAGAAGATAGTGAAGATTTCCAACTTAAAGGGCCAATAAATGTCTTCAACAAAATTATAGGTGAAAACTTCCCTAACCAAAGGAAAGAGATGCCCATGAAGATACAAGAAGCCTATAGAACTCCAAATAGATTTGACCAAAAGATATTCCTCCCATTACATAATTGAAATACAAAATATACTAAACAAAGATAGAATATTAAAAGCAGTAAGGGGAAAAGGTCATGTAACATATAAAGGTAGACCTATCAGAATTGGGACACCAATCTTGTCCCAATTTGCACCAATTTGTCCTTGTTTTGTTGTTTGAATGACTGTTGTGCTATGTTTCATGCTGAAAAGAAAAAAATGGTAAAAACTTCATCTGCTGGCGGTCCATCTCTTTATCTAGTCTCAGTTTACACAGTGAAGGCTGATTTAAGCTGCCCTATATTCAGCTAGGAGTCAAACATAGCTGGAAAAAAAGACTGCTTTTTTAAAAGGCTGGCAGCTTCAAGTTCTAGGGCAAGTAGGATAATGGTTATTTCGCCTAGAAAAATCTCTACAGTTGTGATTATTGGGTCTGTCTTAGTCAGTGTTTCTATTCCTGCACAAACATCATGACCAAGAAGCAAGTTGTGGAGGAAAGGGTTTATTCTGCTTAGACTTCCACACAGCTGATCCTCACCAAAGGAAGTCAGGACTTGAACTCAAGCAGGTCAGGATGCAGGAGCTGATGGAGAGGCCATGGAGGGATGTTACTTACTGGCTTGTTTTCCCTGGCTTGCTCAGCCTGCTCTCTTGTAGAACCCAACAATACCAGCCCAGAGATGGTACCACCAACAAGGGGCCCTCCCGCCTTGATCACTAATTGAGAAAATGCCCCACAGATGGATCTTATGGAGGCACTTTCCCAACTGAAACTCCTTTCTGTGATAACTCCAGTCTTGTGTCAAGTTGTCACACAAAACTAGCCAGTATAGGGTCCAAAGTGCTTTTTTTATTCTTGAATCTCAAGTTTTTTTATTTTCTATATTCTTTGATTACATTCCAAATGCTTTCCCCTTTCCCATTTCCCCTACTCCCCATAAGTCCCATAAGCCCTCTTCTCTCTGCCAATTCCTCAATCACCCCACTCCCATTTCTCTGTCCTGGTATTCTCCTAAAATGCTGGATCAAGCTCTTCTAGGACCAGGGACCGCTCCTTCCTTCTTGGGAATCACTTGATATGTTAGTTGTGTCTTGAGTATTCAGAGCTTCTGGGCTAATTAATATCCACTTATCAGTGACTGCATTTCATGTGTGTTCTTTTGTAATTGGGTTACCTCACTTAGGATGATATTTTCCAGTTCCAACCATTTGCCTAAAAATTTCAGGATTTCATTGCTTTTAATTGCTGAGTAGTATTCCATTGTGTAAATATACCACATTTTCTGTATCCATTCCTCCATTGAGGGACATCTGGGTTCTTTCCAGCTTCAGGCTATTATAAATAAGGCTGCTATGAACATAATGGAGCATGTATCCTTATTGCATGCCGGGGAATCCTTTGGGTATATGCCCAGGAGAGGTATAGCAGGGTCCTCCAGAAGTGTCATGTCCAGTTTTCTGAGGAACCACAAGACTGATTTCCAGAGTGGTTGTACCATCTTGCAATCCCACCATCAGTGGAGAAGTGTTCCTCTTTCTCCACATCCTAGCCAACACCTGCTGTCTCCTGAGTTTTTAACCTTAGCCATTCTGACTGGTGTGATGTGAAATATCAGGGTTGTTTTGATTTGCATTTCCCTAGTGACTAATGGTGTTGAGCATTTCTTAAAGTGCTTCTTGGCCATCCGAATTTCTTCATGTGAAAATTCTTTGTTTAGATCTGTACCCCATTTTTTAAAAGGGTTATTTGGTCCCTTGGGGTCTAACTTCTTGAGTTCTTTGTATATATTGGATATTATCCCTCTATCAGATGTAGGGTTGGTGAAGATCTTTTCCCAATTTGTTGGTTGCCATTTTGTCCTTTTGACAGTGTCCTTTGCCTTACAGAAACTTTGTAATTTTATGAGGTCCCATTTGTCAATTCTTGATCTTAGAGCATAAGCTATTGGTGTTCTGTTCAGGAATTTTCCCCCTGTGCCCATGTCCTCAAAGGTTTTCCCCAGTTTCTTTTCTATTAGTTTCAGTGTGTCTGGTTTTACGTGGAGGTCCTTGATACACTTGGAGTTGAGCTTAGTACAAGGAGATAAGAATGGATCAATTCACATTCTTCTGCATGCTGACCTCCAGTTGAAGCAGCACCATTTGTTGAAAAGGCTATCTTTTTCCCACTGGATGTTTTCCTCTCTTTTGTCAAATATCCTTTGTTAAATATCGTCTTTATTTACATTGCCAATTGTCAAACCCTTCCCGATTTCACCCCTCTCCAAAGACCCCCAAGCCCTCATCCCACCCCCTGCCTCCACCCTACTCACTCCCCCTCGATTTTCCTTTGTTGGGGCATCTATTAGCCTTCACCTAACCAAGGACCACTCCTCCCATTGATGCCCAACAAGGCATTCCCCTGCCCCTTTTTGGTGGAACCATGTGTACCCCTTGGTTGATGGTTTAGTCCCTGGGAGTCCTGGGGCATCTGGGTGGCCGAAATCATTGCTTTTCCCATGGGGCTGTAAATCTCTTCAGCTCCTCTAGACTACCCTACAGCTCCTCAATTGGGGACCCCCAAACACAGTCCAATGGTTGGCTGCTA
Organism: Apodemus sylvaticus; assembly: GCF_947179515.1. Taxonomy (NCBI): domain Eukaryota; kingdom Metazoa; phylum Chordata; class Mammalia; order Rodentia; family Muridae; genus Apodemus; species Apodemus sylvaticus. The sequence goes on along the minus strand of NC_067486.1, from coordinate 82,196,401 downwards.
GCATCTGCCTCTGTATTTGTAAGGCTCTGGCAGGGCCCCACCAGAGACAACCATGGCACGCTCCTTTTGGTGTACACTTCTTGTCGTCCAGAGTAGTGTTGGGGGTTTGGTGACTGTTTAAAGGATAAATCCTCAGGTAGGGAAGTCTCCCGGTGGCCTTTACTCCAGTCTCTGGTCCACACTTTGTCTCTCTTATTGCTCTTGTGAGTATTTTGTTCCCTTTCTCAGAGGAACTAAAGTACCCTCACTTAAGTCCTCCTTCTTCTTGAGCTTCCTGTGCTGGGTGAATTGTAACTTGTTTATTTTGAGCTTTTGAGCTAACATCTGCTTATTAGTGAGTGCATACCATGTGCATTCTTTTGTGATACCTTGCTCAGGATGACACTTTCTAGTTCCATCCATTTGCCTAGGAATTTCATGAATTCATTGTTTTTAATATCTGAGTAGTACTCCATTGTGTATATATACCACAGTTTCTGTGTCCATTCCTCTGTTGAAGGATATCTGGTTTCTTTCTAGCTTCTGGATATTATAGACAAGGCAGCTGTGAACATAGTGGAGCATGTGTCCTTATTACATCTAGGAGCATCTTTTGGGTATATGCCCAGGAGTGCTATAGCTGGGTCCTCATGTAGTTCTTTGTCTAATTTTCTGAGAAATTGCCAAACACATTTCCAGAGTGGTTTTACAATAAGTGCTGTCTTATAATCCCACTAACAATGGAGAAGTGTTCCTTTTTCTCCACATCCTCTCCAGAATCTGCTGTCCCGAGTTTTTTATCTTAGACATTCTGGCTGGTGTGAGGTGGAATCTCAGTGTTGTTTTGATTTGCATTTCCCTGACAACTAAGTATGCTGAACATTTCTTTAGGTGCTTTAGAGCCATTTGGGTTTCCTCAGTTGAGAATTCCCTGTTTAGCTCTGTACCCCATTTTTAATAGGGTTATTTGTCTCTCTGGAGACTAACTTCTTGAGTTGTTTGTATACATCAGATATTAGCCCTCTATTGGATGTAAGGTTAGTAAAGACCTTTTCCCAATTTGTTGGGTGCTATTTTGTCCTATTGACCTTGTCCTTTGCCTTACAGAAGCTTTGCAGTTTTATGAGGTCCCATTTGTCGATTCTTGTTCTTAGAGCATAAGCCACTGGTGTTCTGTTCAGCAGCTTTTCCCCTATGCCCATGTAGTCAAGATTCAGCCCCACTTTTTCCTCTATAAGCTTCAGTGTGTCTGGTTTTATGTGTAGATCCTTGATCCACTTGTACTTGAGCTTTGTACAAGAAGATAAGAATGGGTCGATTTGCATTTTTCTGCAAGCTGACCTCAAGTTGATCCAGCATAATTTCTTAAAAATGCTGTCTTTTTTTCACTGTTTTTTATTTTATTTTATTTATTTATTTATTTATTTATTTATTTATTTATTTATTTATTTATTTAGCTCTTTTGTCAAATATCAAGTGACTGGTCGTGTGTGGGTTCTTTCTGGGTCTTCAGTTCTATTCCATTGAACTTCTGTCCTGTCTGCATACCAATACCAAAAAGTTTTTATTACTATTACTCTGTAGTAGAACTTGAAGTCAGGGATGGTGATTCCCCCAGCAGATCTTTGTTGTGGAGAATAGTTTTTGCTATCCTGTTTTTTTTTTTTTGTTGTTGTTGTTGCTATTCCAGATAAATTTGAGAATTGGTCTTTCTTGATCTGTGAAGAATTGATTTCAGATTTTGATGGGGATTTCATTGAATCTGTAGAGTGCTTTCAAGAAGATGGCCATTTTTACTATATTGATCCTGCCAATCCATGAACATGGGAGATCTTTCCATCTTCTGAGTCCTTCTTTGATTTCTTTCTTCAGAGGCTTGACTTTCTTTCTTTCTTTCTTTTTTTTTTTAAGTTTCCTAAACTTTTTATTAGTGGAATATTTTTTTTATTCGATATATTTTTTACTTACATTTCAAATCATTTGCCCTTTTCTAGCCCCCCCACTCCCCGAAAGTCCCGTAAGCCCCCTTCTCTCCCCCTGTCCTCCCACCCACCCGTTCCCACTTCCGTGTTCTGGTTTTGCTGAATACTGCTTCACTGAGTCTTTCCAGAACAAGGGGCCACTCTTCCTTTCTTCTTGTACCTCATTTGATGTGTGGGTTATGTTTTGGGTATTCCAGTTTTCTAGGTTAATATCCACTTATTAGTGAGTGCATACCATGATTCACCTTTTGAATCTGGGTTACCTCACTTAGTATGATGTTCTCTAGCTCCATCCATTTGCCTAAGAATTTCATGAATTCATTGTTTCTAATGGCTGAATAGTACTCCATTGTGTAGATATACCACATTTTTTGCATCCACTCTTCTGTTGAGGGATACCTGGGTTCTTTCCAGCATCTGGCAATTATAAATAGGGCTGCTATGAACATAGTAGAGCATGTATCCTTATTACATGGTGGGGAATCCTCTGGGTATATGCCCAGGAGTGGTATAGCAGGATCTTCTGGAAGTGAGGTGCCCAGTTTTCAGAGGAACCGCCAGACTGATTTCCAGAGTGGTTGTACCAATTTGCAACCCCACCAGCAGTGGAGGAGTGTTCCTCTTTCTCCACACCCTCTCCAACACCTGCTGTCTCCTGAATTTTTAATCTTAGCCATTCTGACTGGTGTAAGGTGAAATCTCAGGGTTGTTTTGATTTGCATTTCCCTAATGACTAATGAAGTTGAGCATTTTTTAAGATGCTTCTCCGCCATCCGAAGTTCTTCAGGTGAGAATTCTTTGTTTAACTCTATACCCCATTTTTAAATAGGGTTGTTTGGTTTTCTGGAGTCTAACTTCTTGAGTTCTTTATATATATTGGATATTAGCCCTCTATCTGATGTAGGATTGGTGAAGATCTTTTCCCAATTTGTTGGTTGTCGATTTGTATTCTTGATGGTGTCCTTTGCCTTACAGAAACTTTGTAATTTTATGAGGTCCCATTTGTCAATTCTTGCTCTTAGAGCATGCGCTATTGGTGTTCTGTTCAGAAACTTTCTCCCTGTACCGATGTCCTCAAGGGTCTTCCCCAGTTTCTTTTCTATTAGCATCAGAGTGTCTGGCTTTATGTGGAGGTCCTTGATCCATTTGGATTTGAGCTTAGTACAAGGAGACATGGATGGATCAATTCGCATTCTTCTGCATGCTGACCTCCAGTTGAGCCAGCATCATTTCCTGAAAAGGCTATCTTTTTTCCATTGGATATTTTCAGCCTCTTTGTCAAGGATCACATGGCCATAGGTGTGTGGGTTCATTTCTGGATCTTCAATCCTGTTCCATTGATCCTCCTGCCTGTCACTGTACCAATACCATGCAGTTTTTAACACTATTGCTCTGTAGTATTGCTTGAGGTCAGGGATACTGATTCCCCCAGAATTTCTTTTGTTGCTGAGAATAGTTTTAGCTATCCTGGGTTTTTTGTTATTCCAGATGAATTTGATAATTGCTCTTTCTAACTCTGTGAAGAATTGAGTTGGGATTTTGATGGGTATTGCATTGACGCTGTATATTGCTTTTGGCAAAATGGCCATTTTAACTATATTGATTCTACCGATCCATGAGCATGGGAGGTTTTCCCATTTTTTGAGGTCTTCTTCCATTTCCTTTTTCAGAGTCTTGAAGTTCTTGTCATACAGATCTTTCACATGTTTGGTAAGAGTCACCCCAAGATACTTTATACTGTTTGTGGCTATTGTGAAGGGGGTCATTTCCCTAATTTCTTTCTCATCCTGCTTATCCTTTGAGTATAGGAAGGCCACTGATTTGCTTGAGTTGATTTTATAACCTGCCACTTTGCTGAAGTTGTTTATCAGCTGTAGGAGTTCTCTAGTGGAGTTTTTTTTGGGTCACTTAGGTAGACTATCATGTCATCTGCAAATAATGATAGTTTGACTTCTTCCTTTCCAATTTGTATCCCTTTGACCTCCTTATATTGTCGAATTGCCTGAGCTAGTACCTCAAGTACAATATTGAAAAGATAAGGAGAAAGGGGCAGCCCTGTCTAGTCCCTGATTTTAGTGGGATTGCTTCAAGTTTCTCTCCATTTAGTTTGATGCTGGCTTCTGTTTTGCTGTATATTGCTTTTACTATGTTTAGGTATGGGCCTTGAATTCCTGTTCTTTCCAAGACTTTAAGCATGAAAGGATGCTGAATTTTGTCAAATGCTTTTTCAGCATCCAATGAAATGACCATGTGTTTTTTTTCTTTGAGTTTGTTTATGTATTGGATTGCATTGATGGATTTCCGTATATTGAACCAACCCTGCATTCCCGGGATAAAGCCTACTTGATCATGGTGGATGATCGTTTTGATGTGTTCTTGGATTTGGTTGGCAAGAATTTTTTTTTAAATTTTTTTATTCGATATAATTTATTTACATTTCAAATGATTTCCCCTTTTCTAGCCCCCCACTCCCCGAAAGTCCCGTAAGCCCCCTTCTCTTCCCCTGTCCTCCCACCCACCCCTTCCCACTTCCCTGTTCTGGTTTTGTCGAATACTGCTTCACTGAGTCTTTCCAGAACCAGGGACCACTCCTCCTTTCTTCTTGTATCTCATTTGATGTGTGGATTATGTTTTGGGTATTCCAGTTTTCTAGGTTAATATCCACTTATTAGTGAGTGCATACCATGTTTCACCTTTTGAGTCTGGGTTACCTCACTTAGTATGATGTTCTCTAGCTCCATCCATTTGCCTAAGAATTTCATGAATTCATTGTTTCTAATGGCTGAATAGTACTCCATTGTGTAGATATACCACATTTTTTGCATCCACTCTTCTGTTGAGGGATACCTGGGTTCTTTCCAGCATCTGGCAATTATAAATAGGGCTGCTATGAACATAGTAGAGCATGTATCCTTATTACATGGTGGGGAATCCTCTGGGTATATGCCCAGGAGTGGTATAGGGTTGGCAAGAATTTTATTGAGTATTTTTGCATCGATTTTCATAAGGGAAATTGGTCTGAAGTTCTCTTTCTTTGTGTGGTTTTGAAAAGCCTACCTTTTTTCCATTGGATGTTTTCAGCCTCTTTGTCGAGGATCAAGTGGCGATAGGTGTGTGGGTTCATTTCTGGATCTTCAATCCTGTTCCATTGATCCTCTTGCCTGTCACTGTACCAATACAGTGGATCTTTGTGTGGTTTTGGTATCAGCGTAATTGTGGCTTCATAGAAGGAATTGGGTAGTGTTCCTTCTGTTTCTATTTTGTGGAATAATTTGAAGAGTATTGGTGTTAACTCTTCTTTGAAGGTCTGATAGAATTCTGCACTGAAACCATCTGGTCCTGTGCTTTTTTTTGTTGGAAGACTTTCTATGACTCCTTCTATTTCTTTAGGCATTATGGGACTGTTTAGATGATCTATTTGGTCCTGATTTAATTTTGGTATTTGGTATCTGTCAAGGAAATTGTCTATTTCCTCCAGATTTTCCAGTTTTGTTGAGTACAGGCTCTTGTAGTAGGATCTGATGATTTTTTGGATTTCCTCAGTTTCCATTGTTATATCTCCCTTTTCATTTCTAAGTTTGTTAATTTGGATACTTTCTCTGTGCCCTTTGGCCAGTCTGGCTAAGGGTTTATCTATCTTGTTGATTTTCTCAAAGAACCAGCTCCTGGTTTTGTTGATTCTTTGTATGGTTCTCTTTGTTTCTACTTGATTGATTTCAGCCCTTAGTTTGATGATTTCCTGCCTTCTACTCCTCCTGGGTGAAATAGCTTCTTTTTGTTCCAGGGCTTTCAGGTGTGTCATTAAGCTGGTAATGTATGCTCTCTCCATTTTGTTTTTGGAGGCACTCAGGGCTATGAGCTTTCCTCTTAGCACTGCTTTCATTGTGTCCCATAGATTTGGGTATGTTGTGTCTTCATTTTCATTGTGTTCTAAAAAGTCTTTAATTTCTTTCTTTATTTCTTCCTTGCCCAAGGTATCATTGAGTAGAATATTGTTCAATTTCCATGTGTATGTGGGTTTTCTGTTGTTTCTGTTGCTATTGAAGACTTTTACTCCATAGTGATCAGATAGGAGGCATGGGATTAGTTCGATCTTGTTATATTTGTTGAGGTCTGTCTTGTGACCAATTATATGGTCGATCTTGGAGAAGGTACCATGAGGTGCTGAGAAAAAGGTATATTCTTTTGTTTTAGGATAGAATGTTCTATATATATCTGTTAAATCTAATTGGTCCAAAGCTTCAATTAGTTTCATTGTGTCCCTGTTTAGTTTCTGTTTTCCTGATCTGTCCATTGAGGAAAGTGCAGTGTTGAAGTCACCCACAATTATTGTGTTAGGTGCAATGTGTGCTTTGAGCTTTAATAAAGTTTCTTTTATGAAAGAGGGTGCCCTTGCATTTGGAGCATAGATGTTCAGGATTGAGAGTTCTTCTTGTTGTATTTTTCCTTTGACCAGCAAGAAGTGTCCCTCAGAGTCTCTTTTGATGACTTTGGGTTGAAAGTCAATTTTATCTGATGTTAAAATGGCTACTCCAGCTTGTTTCCTGAGACCATTTGCTTGTAAAATTGTCTTCCAGCCTTTTACTCTAAGGTAGTGTTTGTCTTTGACCCTTAGGTGTGCTTCCTGTAAGCAGCAAAATGTAGGGTCCTGTTTACATATCCAGTCAGTTAGTCTATGTCTTTTTATTGGGGCATTGAGTCCATTGATGTTAAGAGATATTAAGGAATAGTGATTGTTACTTCCTGTCATTTTTGACGTTATTTTTAAAATTTGATTGGTTAACTTCTTTTGGGTTTGATGAAAGGTTACTATCTTGCTTTTTCCAGGGTGAATTTTCCCTCCTTGTATTGGTGTTTTCCTCCTATTATCCTTTGTAGGGCTGGGTTTGTGGATAGATATTGGGTAAACTTGGTTTTGTCATGGAATATCTTAGTTTCTCCATCTATGGTGATTGAGAGTTTTGCTGGATATAGTAGTTTTAGCTGGCATTTGTGTTCTCTTAGAGTCTCCATGAGATCAGCCCAGGATCTTCTAGCCTTGATAGTCTCAGGTGAAAAGTCTGCTGTGATTCTGATAGGTCTTCCTTTATATGTTACTTGGCCTTTTTCTCTTATTGCCTTTAATATTCTTTCTTTGTTTAGTACATTTGGTGTTTTGATTATTATGTGATGGGAAGTATTTCTGTTCTGGTCCAGTCTGTTTGGAGTTATGTAGGCTTCTTGTATATTCATGGGCATCTCTCTCTTTAGGTTAGGGAAGTTTTCTTCCATAATTTTATTGAAGATATTTGCTGGCCCTTTAAGTTGTAAATCTTCACCCTCATCTATGCCTATAATCCTTAGGTTTGGTCTTCTCATTGTGTCCTGGATTTCCTGGATATTTTGGGTTACAAGCTTTTTGCTTTTTGCATTTTCTTTAACTGTTGAGTCCATGGTTTCTATGGTATCTTCAGCATCTGAGATTCTTTCTTCTATCTCTTGTATTCTGTTGTTGATATTTGCATCTCTGTCCCCTGATTTCTTCCCAAGGCTTTCTATCTCCAAAGTTGTCTCCCTTTGAGTTTTCTTAGTTGTTTCTACTTCTGATTTTAGATCCTGGATGGTTTTGCTTAGCTCCTTCACTTGCTTGTTTGTGCTTTCCTGTAATTCTTTAAGAGATTTTTGTGTTTCGTCTTTCATGACCTCAGCCTGTTGACCAAAGTTCTCCTGTATTTCTTTAAGTTTTTTTTGTGTTTCCTCATTGTTGGCTTTTGTATTCTCATGGATTTCTTTCAATGATTTTTGTGTTTCCCTTGCAAGGGCTTCTAACTTTTGATCCATTTTCTCCTGAATTTCTTTAAGTATGTCCTTCATGTGTTCCTGTACCAGCATCATGACCAGTGATTTTAAATCCAAATCTTGTTTTACTGGTGTGATGGGGTACCCAGGACATGCTGGTAGAGGAGAATTGGGTTCAGATGTTGCCATATTGCCTTGATTTCTGTTAGTGACGTTCCTGTGTTTGCCTTTTGCCATCTAGTTCTCACTGGTGTTAGTTGGTCTTGTCAGTGCTGGACTCACCAGTGCAAGCTGCCCCTTCCCAGGTGGCCTCTGGTGCGCAGCTGACCTCTTGCACTGCCTGGAGACAGGGTGCTGTTGCCCAGGCTGTTCAGATCCCGAAGCAGACACCCGAAGACTCCCGCTGGTGCCCGCTCGATTCACCGGAGCACACCGACTTCTCCCAGCTGGCCGCCCAGAAGCCCCTCCTGCCTCTTGCAGGACCTGGAGAGGACCTGGGTGTTGCCCCCCAGGCTGATCTGGATCCGGAAGCGGAGAGAGTTGAGCTGAGGGCTCCAGCCAGAGGCCTCAGGACTGGGACCCAAGCTCTGGTCCGCAGGAGCAAGCCGCGCTGCGAGCTCCCAGATTGCCTCTGGGTGCACACGGGGTCTCCTACACTTCCTGGAGACCGAGCGCTGTAGCCCTGGCTGTTCAGATTCCAAAGCAGGCACCCGAAGGCTCCCGCTGGGGCCTGCTGGATTCACCAGTGCACACCGACTTCTCCCCGCTGGCCTGCTGATGTGTTCTTGGGTGCCCTTGCAGCTCTAGTGTGCTTTGCCCCAGATTGTGTCTGTGAACCAGATGGAGCCCGTGTGCACCCCCAGGGAGCGCAGACGGTGTACGTTGCAGGGACCTCACCTGTGTGCTGATCCCTCCGCTGGGCAACTGATCCCCCAACTGGGCTGGCGCACACAAGGTTAGCCTGGCTACCCAGGCCCTGGGTCCATGCAAAAGCCTGGGAGGTCAAGGTCCTAGCAAAGTTCCCCTCGGGCTATGACTGTCAACGGGGTCCGCCAGGTGACCAGGATGGCGGGCGTGCACGTTCGTGCTCCCTGAAAGCGCCGGGAGAGTCTGCTGGGCTAACAACCTCCTGGGCGGGTTGACACATAGATGGGCCACCAAGCCGCCCAGTTCTTGGGGTCAGTCCAGGTCCTGTTGGGGCCTAGACCCCCGCTTTGTTAGCCTCAGGCTATGCTTGTTAGCCGTCTCTGCCCTCCCGAGCTCTCTGGGTCCTGTAGGCAAAATGGCGGCGTGTGCGCCGACCAGGGCAAAAAACCTCCTGGCTGGGTTGGCACCCTGATGGCCCCTCGAACAGCCCAGGGCCTGGGTGCAGGTCAACGCTTGTCGGGCTCAGACCCCCGTGATGTTGGCCTCGGGTTATGTTTGTGTACCTCAGTCTGTCCGATCTCTCTGGAGTCCGAAACCAAGATGGAGGTGAGTCTCTCCTGACTGGCGGGAGGCCGAATTTTGAAGTGGCTTCCGTGCCGCAAAAGGCACCGCAAATCTGCAGCTGCTTGCAGCCTGGCTGGCCAGAGAAGGTCAGTCGTCGTGGGCGCAGGGCCTAACTGGACCCTGTGTCGCCTTGGTTCCACTGCTGATGGCCCTTCAGCTGGACCAGCCACTGCTGCACTGCCTCTCAGTCCTTTCTTAAGTAAGGCTGTTTCTTAATTTTGTCCCATTTCCCAGTGGGTGTCTCTTACAGACCCATAACCAATATAGGCTCCTGCATATCCATTTCTGAAGCTACTTGCTCTGCCTGGTTATTGGCCATTGAGTCTTTTCCCCTTTGATGTCCTGGGCAATGAATAATACAGTTGCTGGCTTCATTAGGACATCTAAGAGGTCCAAGATTTCCTGTTGGTTTCCTCTGATGTGATAAGTCCCCTTGGCATATATCCCTGTGGACGTGGGCTATGGCAAAAGCATACCTGTTATCTGTGTGGATGTTGATTTTCTTGTTGGTTCCAAGTTCCAAGGTCTTGGTGAGGGCAACTAGCTTACTTTCTGCATTGACATGCCAGGGGGTAAAGATTCTTCTACCCAGATGACACTTGTGCCGTCCACCATAGCAGCATCTGCTTATCTCTGTCCATCATGGAGAAAACTGCTCCTGTCTGTAGCAACTTTCAGCAGGGGTCAGTCTCTCTTTTTGGGCCAGTTAGCTGCAGCCCATTGGGCAGGAACATATCTGCCCTCTCATTTTGGAGAGTATGTCTTACTCCAATAGAGGGTGGGTACAGTCTGAGGTGACCCTGAATGAATGGGCTACCCATCCCATCCCTAGGTCCACTGTTCTTCAGGTAGTCCATGAATACATTTTTGGTGCCAGTGGCTTCTTGTACCCAAGATCTTTTCTTGGAAACAGGGCTACTGGCTTGGAGGACTGAGTGTTGAGCCCCTGTGTCCACCAAGAACTGAGTGGGTTTCTCTTTTACTCTCACAGTTATCTTGGGTTGGTGGAGGTGGTCAGAAACTCCATCTCTTCTAGTCACTGTCTTCATCCAGGGCTAACACTTGGGTTTGTCATTTGGGGGTACTTTTCCCAAGACCTGGGAATTCCTGCCCCTGGCTTCTATTTGTTAGGGTACACTCTGCTTGGTGGCCTCTCTTCTTACAGTATGCACTCTGACCCTTTTCTATCTCTCTTTTCTGCTTTTTAAAAAAACTATTATAGCCAGGATTCTCTGTAGCTTCCTTTTCTGTCATTTTTTCTTTCTTTTCTCCATTTATTCTCCTCCTCACTCTCTCTGTCTCAGCAAACTGCACTAAATCTCTCTATAGACTTTCTCAACGACTTATACTAAATCCTTCTACAGACCTTCTTAGCAACCTGCACCAAATCCCTCTAGCCTCTGAAGCTTTTTCCTGATATCTCTACTAGCCCTGTCTATAAAAGCCATTGTCATAGAAGCTTTATATTCCTTGCCCCTGGAGTCATATCGTGTATATTGGCAGAATGCCTTTATGAGCTGCTCTAGAAAAGCTGCAATGACTCATCTGGTCTCTGCTTAACCTCACATACCTTGGTCAAATTTGTGGGCTGCCATGCCCTCGAGACCTGCCAATCGAGTCTGGTGTCGGACCTTCAGGTGCCTCTTACCTTTTGTCTGAGGGGGTAATCTTTTTGGCTTCCTGTATTATAAGTAAAACAGTCTCAAAGAGATTAATAAGTCTCTTGGGAAATATGCCCTTAGTGAGAGAGCTACTGTGGTATCAGGATAGGTGGTCTCAGGTCCTCTCCCGCTCCACTCTGTGGTCCTCTTTAAACATAAATTGAGCATAATTATTACCATTTTGTGAATTATAAACTATAAGATAGACATAACACCTAGTTTATCATCCTTGTCAATTAAAAAGAACCTTTTCATCTGTATTATCTTAGAAGACTGTCAGAATTAACACTTAAGAATTAACATTGTAAGAATTGACTCATGTCTTGGCTTTAAATTTTATTCACCTGAAAATAATTTATTTAAATCTATATCAGCTTTCTCAAGATTAAACAACTTGGGCTTCTATGAGACTAACAGTCTTCAATACCATCAGAAATCTAAGAGTGACCAATATTAACTGAAAATATATAGAAAGCTTAATGCAGCTTCTCATGGATTTTTGACATTTTTGAAAACCAATTATCTATGTAAAGTAATGTGGGCTGTTGTCTGTTAAGCTATCTTCAGCTATTTCTGATTGAAACCTAGAAAACCCCCTAACAATAAACTCAGAGCCTTATATTTCTATTTGGCCCTAAACTCACAGGCTTAAACATTTCACATCTATAATAATAACAGCAAAAACTGGATGTAAATCCTGTGCTTTCAAATTTTTAGTATTAATACCAATGAAAACCTTGATTTTGTATCAAAATAAAACCTGTATCAAATAAGAACTTATGCCTTGAACTTAACAATGATAAAGATTTTATCAAATAAAATTATGGCAATATAATTAATTTTATTTTCTTCCCATTTTAAATCTGACCATTTCTATATTCTCCAGAAAGCCAATTTCTTCAAGCTGAATGTGGTTGTTGAGATATGAAGGGGAGTAGTATTTTCTGTAATGTAAATCTCAAAACAAGATTTTAGTATCACAAAGACAGATTTTTTACTTAATATTTTAGAATCTGGTCTTCTTGTGGTCTCCGTTATTTTGACTTCTCTCCCAGAGGAACAATATAACCACAAAGTTTATTATCACATCGATCATAATAGTTTAAACAATTTAAAATAAAAGAAATAAACCATCGGTACCAATTTAAACCCAGAATTCTCGCACCTGCCACCTTGAGTGTCTTGTCAGGACTTATTTTCCCCACCAGGGGTGTCAGAGCTCAAGTATTTTGTCTTTCCTTTTGTTCTACATTGGTGCGATTGAGTCACATGATCTGATTTTGGCGCCACAGAAAGAGTTGCTTTTCAGTCAGTCCAAAGTCCAAACATGATCGTCCATCTAAGTCCAAAAACATAGAACACGATACAGAACAAGACTACATAGACAGCCTGACCCTGCCACCATCAGACCTCTAGATTCAAGAACACACAGCAAGGAAAAATCACACAATTTGCTCCTAGAGGGGCCCAGTTTTCAGACACCAGGTGCCCCTGCATACACTGCAGGAACAAGATAAACCAGATTCAGCAAAACATGGCTCCTGCCGTAACTGTCTTGCTGTTTACAGATGGAGAAGGGCCTTATTCAGCCCTCTCCAGAGTCTAAAGCTTCCTCCAGACCCCTGTGGTCTTGACTCTAGCACAGCTGCCAGTCGAATGCACTGCACCAGACAGGCTCTCTGAGCCCTCGAAGCTTGCAAGAAAAACCGAAATTTTCAGAAAGGCTTATAGATTCAGACTTTGACAAATGGTGAGACAGACAGAAAATAAACCGTGAGAAAATCAGATGGTTGGGAGGGCATATAAGTTCTCCAATTCAATAGAACTATCATGTCCCCTCTGACACTCAGATGAGAATCTTCCAGGGGTCCCTGGAGTTCCCCCAAACTTCCTGGGACGTCTCTCAGGGTCGCAGCCTGTGCTCTACTGAGCACATTTACTCACCACGGTCTTCTGGTCTCATGATCCGAGAGAACAGCTGCCTACCAAAAGCGCACATCTCCTCAGATTCAGAAAATAGCACAGGACAGACACTCAGGACATTTAGAACAAAGACACACATTCCAGTGGGGTTCCCCTTACCTCCAAGTTGATTCTCGCATGTGAAGGATAGACGCACTTCCCGGCCAATGCACCAAAAAACGTGAGACCCCCAAAAAACCGAGGGCACCCCATCACCCCACACCTCGGAAGGTGACACCCATATCACTCGCGAGAAATTGTCTTGATGCAATAAGCAAGAGAATTTTTATTCCAAAGCTCTGGGTTCCACAGCTGTATACTGCTCAGGGGTAGAAGCCTGTGGACCCTGAGCAACTCAAGTCAGGAGTATTTAAAGGGGAAAAAATCACAAGGCAAAGGGTGGAAGACAATCATGCACAGGACAGGAAGTACAGAATGAGCAAGTCAGGCAATAGTTTATGCCTTAAGGAAGGTTAAAGATTATCTGGAGCAAACATCCTTGGGGCATTGTATAGTTAAACATTGGGCCAGTCATCAGATGAACTAGTTCCTGGGAAAGGGTGGGCTATCTCTCGAGGCCAAAGGTCTCAAGCTGAGGGCAGAAAGGCAAGTTACTCAGTGACTCAGTGCTAAGCTAATTGCTGGGGTCTAAAAATATTGAGTTGGGGGATCTCTCATTACCAAACTCAGATGTTATTGTAGATGCAAACAAGTGCTTGCTGACAGGAGACTGATATAGCTGTCTCCTGAGAGATCCTGCCAGTGCCTGCCAGATACATAGGGGAATGTTCTCAACCAACCTCTCAGACAACTGATCTCAGGGTCCCCTATTGAGAAGCTAGAGAAAAGGCTCAAGGAGCTGAAGGGGTTTGCAGCTTCATAGAAGGAACAACAATACAAACCCACCAATATCCCCAGCACTCTCGTGTACTTAATCACCAACCAAAGAGTACAGATGGAGGGACCCATGACTCCAGCCACATGTGTAGTAGAGGATGGCTTTTTTTGACATCAATGAAAGGAGAGGCTCTTGGTCCTGTGGAGGCTTGATGCCCCAGTGTAGGGGAATGCCAGGACAGGGAAACAGGAGTGGGTGGGTTATTGAACAGGGGGTGGGAGATGTGATAGGAGTTTTCAGAAGGTAAAGGAGGAAATGGGATAACATTTAACATGCAAATAAAATATCTAATAAAAAAGGAAAAATAAGAAAAAAGAATACAAATGACAGCAAATGCTGGTGTGGGTGCAGTAAAAGTTCACCTCTTATATACTGTTTATAAGAGTGCAAACAAATGAAGCCATGTTGTGAAGTAGTATAGACTTTACAACAGAAAAGTTTCTAGAATACATTTGTCATATTACCATGTCATACTACCACTGGGTGTGGTGATTTGGATAAAAATGGCTCCTATTGGCTCAAATATATCACTGAATCCACATCTACATTTTTCTCCATAGATACAATATTTGCTTGAAATCTCAGTGGCTAGGGAGAGAGTTCATATAGAACAGAGATCAGATTCCCAGGAGGGACACATTTTCACATGAATACCACTGATATGGATGTAAAGCACTTTTATATCTCATATTATAAAAATCATCAAATATAAAAGAAGCTATTGGCTAGTGACTGACAGACTACCTACCACAAGTGAATATGGAGGCTACACCAGGACTGGGTTGAGGAGTTTTATGTAATGATCAAGAGTTAGTCATAAAATATATACAGTCTCAATTAACATGTATTTCCTGGATCCAAGTCAGGTAAGACCCTTGCCCTTAACATGAACACTGTTATGATGTTAGTTTTTATTGGATGCAGAGCTTATTTGTAAGTTTTGTTTAGTGATTGTGTGGCACATAGGAATGTGATGTATATGATGACAAGAGTGGGCTGCAGCAGCATTTTTACATAAAAGTTTCATGTTTATTTACCAGACTTGGAGACATCTGTATTTCTGATTGTAGGGATGGCATGGTTTTCCAAAATGGGAAAGATCTGCAGAACCCAGCTTCTGTTCTGTATCTCACACTTATTTTTTTCCTGATACACTATGTAGATTTGTTTCCATATCCACAAGATTCACCTAACTCTCTTCCATAACCCACAGTACTGAGTATGACATACGAGTTTCCTGACAGGATGAGTTTCCATTTTACAATAGAACGATAAACAAACTCATAGAACATGGAATATCTGAATATTTGCACTAGTTTGATGGACACCTTCTGGATAGAGAAGTGTCTTCCAGTTCACTGATGTTGCACATTGATGATACTTGGTCTTGATTATTTGCTTTTTTGAACAAAATTCTAAGAGAAACATTTGAGCCACAGGCATCTCACAACAATGATGATGAGGCAGTTTGAAGAAGGTAAACACAAGAGTTCACTTTTGATGATATCCTAAACTGGCACATTGATATGACCTTGAGTTCAACCTTGATTCCATTATCTTCAAGAAATCATTAACACAAGACTGTTTTGGAAGACCATGAACTTGCAGAGGTAGGTCATAACTGCTCATACCACTGAAGGTAACTTTATTCGTTATGTGTAATCTGATGGAGATCCCTTTATATATACTATTCTGAAATCCTCTGTTCAATATATTGGATGGTCATAACATCCTAGGACTTCAGAAGCAATGGCTGGTTGAGCTCCCGAAGGAAGTAATTTACAGTACTTGCCCAATGTAGGCTCACAAATAAGGAAATGGTACTTGATGAATATCTCATTCATCATTTTCTCAACTCATATCACCTTTCCCTAATCTTTTTTTTTTTTTACCTAAATAAGTATTGTGACAGCATTTTCCATCCAGTACAAAGCCTATGCAATCCATTCACTAGAGTCTTCTGGAGAATTAGAAGGATAGGGCAGCTTAGAAATCTCATATGTGGATGAAGTAGTCACAGACATGTTTATAGGTTGGTCTCTGATCCACCTGTGGCTACAGCAAAATTAAGCAAGTTATACAAAAAGGAGTTTGTGAATCACTTCCTCATCTGTCTAAATAACTGTGTAAGATTAGCATCACTGTATGCTGACAAACAGTAATAGTCAGCCTCATCCTCAGCCTGGGCTTCACTGATCGTCAGCGTGGCTGTTGTCCCTGAACTGGACCCAGAGAATCGGTCAGATACGCCTGAGGGTCGCTCACTATCTTTGTATATCACTGGCATAATGGTCTGGTCTGGCTTTTGCTGATGCCAAGAAGCATACTTTTTTGGCAATTCATCTCCAGAACAAGTGATTGTGACAGTTTTTCCCAGAGTGACTGATGCTGTAGGTGGTTGGATCAGCTCATAGTTGGTTACTGAACCTGTAAGAAAGAGTGAATAGAGAGGTCAATGTATAAAGAGTCATCTGCTAGACGTCTGTCTGAATTTAGAATCTAGGGTGAGCTTGAGGAGAGGGCTCGGAAATTTACCTGCATAAAGAGAGAGAAGAGGCAGTAAAAGAGAGGCCCAGGCCATGATGAAGATGCTTCTGAGCTCAGTGTCCTGAAATCACTGCCCAGCTGGTTCCCTGAAGGCTTCTTTTATAGCATCTCCAGTCTTTTGGGGGCAGTAATTGGTACTTATGCAAATTTGTTCTATCTCTTCTGCTCCCCAAGGAGGGTTAGGAAGCATGCACTTTACAAGAACAGTGTTCTTTTTCATTAGGGTACTGCCTAATACTTTTCTTATAAAGCATTTTGCTTGGTAAGTATATAATCATATGCTTTTGTAGTGTCTGTATGCTTTCTTGTTTTATTTCAGATATTGTGATTGCTTCCCACTATGGTGTTCTCATTACAAAAGTAGAGTTGAGGCTCTCATGAAGATTTTGGCCTGTTTTCTTAGTATTTAACATGGTCTCCTTTAAGGCACACAATGAGAATCTAATTCACCAGACCTATCCTACAAATACCTTTCAGTTTCTCTTGTTCGGTGAAGATCCTTAGGGGTACAGTTGCACAGACTTTTCTCCAGATGGAAAGGACATGTTTTTGACCCAGGGAAAGACCCATTATCAGGGCTGTGAGCTGAAGCAGCATGAGAATTCACAACATTCTGCAGATTCTAAAGACACTTTTTCCAGAAATAGACATTGTCCCTTTTCTGGTCTGAGACTCCATGTGAACACAAGTTCTGCAGCCTGAGGTAAGGTAGCAAGTTGAAAGGGAAGAAAGGATAAGATTTAAAGAAAATGCTTACACAGGTGAAAAACAAGTAACTGTTGGACTTCCTGTAGAGTGAGAAAAATCATATGCAGCCATATTGGGTAAAGAGCACGGGGGACACATGCTCTCACTCTGAGTATCTTTCTAGTGTACTTGAACCTCAGGCTGATTCTTCAGGGATTCTTGGTCATGTAGAGTGTTCCCCAGGATGGTTTCTGGGACCAGGCTACTCTCATGCATTTCTATGTTCTTTTCCATATATCTGCCAGTATCCTTTGGTTTTATATTATAAATCTGATCCAATTTAAGCACTACAGTTCAGATGATATAATAGATTCTCTGGCTTGAAGTGTCTTTTGAGCTCCAGGTTTGTTATCTACAAAGAACCCTGTCTCGTCTTTGCTGCAGCTCTATCACCACCTGTTGGCACACAGTCTTCATAGCAGGAACTTCTGTCCCAGTTGACCACAATGTATGAGTTAATAGTGTGGGGAGGAGGGTTGGGATTACAGTCTGAGGTGATAGAGGTCTTTAAAAAGAAAATGAATGCAGGAATTACAAATTTAAGAAATACAGGAAAATACACTCAATAAACATAGGTCTTTAAAGAGGAAACAAATTCCTTAAAGATATACAGGAAAATACAATTAAACAGGTGAAGGAAATAATAAAAACCGTGAAACACCTGAAAGTGGAAAAAGAACCAATAATGAAAACGCAAGTTGAGTAATTGCTGAAGTGGAAAAACTATGGAAGAGAATAGTAACAACACATGTAAGTATCGCAAACAGAATACAGGAGAAGGAAGAGATAATCTGAGGCATAGAAGATACAATCAAAGAAATTGACATAAGTCAACGAAAATGTTAAAGCTAAAATATTATTTTTTAAAAGAAATGTAAACTGCAATTTTATTTTATTTTTTGGTATATTTTCTTTATTTACATTTCAAATGTTAAACCCTTTCCTGATTTCTCCCCCTCCCAGAAACCCCTTATCGCATCCTCTCTCCCCCTGCTCCTATGAAGGTGTTTCTCCATCCACCCCACTCCCACCTTCCTGTCCTCAATTCTGGTGCATCTATCAAACCTCCATAGGAGCAAGGACCTCTCCTCCCATTGATGCCCAACAAGGCAATCCTCTGCTATACATGGAGCTGGCGCCATATGTACTCCTTGGTTGATGGTTTAGTGATGGGAGGTGATCTGTGCACAGGCAGCCTGGTCTCAGGTAGAGCAGCGAACCCTGGAACCCTGGAAACCTGGGGGGTGGGGTGCTTCCACCTATGACCTTGTGAGTGGAACTTCCATCTTCACAGGAAGCAAGGAGTTCAGTCACTGCCCCCTGTCCCCTGTCCTGCAAAACCACCCCGCAGGAGAGATGTGTGGCTGTCACGTAAGAGCAGAACCAAGCCTTCCTACACGTAAATAAGGTTTCTCCAAGCTGTCAGTCCAAGACAATGAGAAGTACATGCTGCCAAACCTGGAATCACCCCCAAACTGTATATAAACCCTATCCTGAATCCTATAGGGGGGATAAAAGGTGTGTGAGAGTTACTCCATCGTCTGAGAGTTTCTTTCATAAAAGCTGTAACATGAAGGAAGAGGTCTGCTCTACCAATGCACCACCAGCCGCTCTGCTGCAATTGTCCCTGGTTAGGAGGACTTTCGTCAGCCCATCAGACTGGACTCAGCGCAGAGCAATGAGAGTAATCAAGATGGCAGTGGCAGCAGCGCTGGCAGTGATGGTGGCAGCAGCACAGAGACAGCAGAAGTGACTTCCCCTGTTATTACCCCTGCCCTCCCCTCTGCCAGAACTCTCACACCTGCACCCTGCAGGGTCTCCACCCCAGGGCCCACAGCTTAGTCCCTGGGAGCTCTGGGGGATCTGGTTGGTTGATATTGTTCTTCCGTATGGGGCTGCAAACCCCTTCAACTCCTTCAGTTCTTTCTCTAACTCCTCCATTGGGGACCCCACGCTCAGTCCAATGGTTGGCTGCTAGCAGGGCCTCTCAGGAGACAGCCATATCAGGCTCATTTCAGCAAGCATTTCTTGGCACCACAAGTTTGGTGACTGTATATGGAATGAATTCCCAGGTGAGATAGTCTCTGGATGGCCTTTCCTTCAGTCTGTGCTCTACATATTATCACCATATTTACTCCAGTATTTTGTTCCCTTTCACAGAAGAATCAAAAACACCCACATTTGCTCTTCCTTTTTCTTGAGCTTCATGTGGTCTGTAAATTGTATCTTGAATATTATGAGATTTTGGCCTAATGTCCACTTATCAGTGAATGAATACCATGTGTATTCTTTTGTGATTGGGTTACCTCACTAGGATGATATTTTCTAGTTCCATCTGTTTGCCTAAGAATTTCATGAATTAATCATTTTTAATAGCTGAGAAGTACTCCATTGTGTAAATGTAACATTTTCTGTATCCATTCATCTGTGGAAGGACATCTGGGTTCTTTCCAGCTTTCATTCTTCAGGTTGGGTAAATTCTCCTCTATGATTTTGTTGCAAATATTTTCTGGACATTGGAACTGGGACTCTCACCTTCTTCTGTTCCTGTTATACTTAGGTTTTGTTTTTTCATATTGTTTCAGATTTCCTGGATATTTTGTGACTGGATGTTCATAGATTTAACATTTTCTTTGACTGATATATCTGTTTCCTCTATTGTATCTTCTACTTCTGAGATTCTCTCTTCCATCTCTTGTATTTTGTTGGTAATGCTTGCATCTGTTGTTTCTGTTCTCTTCCCTAGGCTCTCCATTTCCAGGATTGCCTCAGTTTGTTTTCCATGTCTCTGTTTCTATTTTCAGATATTGAATAGTTTTATTCATTTCCTTCTCATGTTTAGTTGTATTTTGCTCTATTTCTTTTCTTCTTCTTCTTTTTTTTTTAATGAAAATAGTTTCCTGAAATCCTTTCAGAATTTCTATTCATTTTTAGGCTTTTTTTTTTTAGTTTTTTATTGAATATCATCTTCATTTACATTGCCAATGGTAAAACCTTTTCCAATTTCCCCCTCTCCAAAGACCCCCAAGCCCTCCTCCCACTTCCTGCCTCCACATCTATGCCCCTCCACCCAACTCACTCCCACTTCCCTCCCCCCTCGATTTCCCTTTGTTGGGGCATCTCTTGACCTTTTACCTGACCAAGGACCACTCCTCTCACTGATGCCCAACAAGGTATTCCTCTGCCACGTTTTTGGCTAGAACCATGTGTACCCTTTGGTTGATGGTTTAGTCCCTGGGCTTCCTGAGGCATCTGGGTGACTGAAATTATTGTTCTTCCCATGGGGCTGTAAACCCCTTCAGCTCCTCTGGACCATGCTCCAGCTCCTCCATTATGGACCCCACACCCAGTCCAATGGTTGGTTGGCTTCTAGCATCTGCCTCTGTAATTGTAAGGCTCTGGCTGGGCCCCTCCAGAGACAACCATAGCATTCCCCTTTTGGTATACACTTCTTGTTGCCCATAGTAGTGTTGGGGTTTGGTGACTGATTATAGGATGAATCCCCAGGTAGGGCAGTCTCTGGGTGACCTTTACTTCAGTCTCTGCTCCACACATTTTCTCCCTTATTGTTCCTGTGAGTATTTTGTTCCCTTTCTCAGAGGAACCAATGCACCCTCACTGAAGTCCTGCTTCTTCTTGAGCTTCCTGTGCTGGGTGAATTTTAGCTTGTCTATTTTGAGCTTTTGGGCTAAAATCCTCTTATTACTGAGTGTATACCATGTGCATTCTTTTGTGATTGTGTTACCGCTCAGGATGACACTTTCTAGTTCCATCCATTTGCCTAAGAATTTCATGAATTCATTGTTTTTAATAGCTGAATAGTACTACATTGTGTATATATACCACAGTTTCTGTATCCATTCCTCTGTTGAAGGACATCTGTTTTTTTCCAGCTTCTGGCTATTATAAATAAGGCAGGTATGAACATGGTGGAGCATGTTTTCTTATTACATATAGGAGTATCTACTGGGTATATGCCCAGGAGTAGTATCACTGGGTCCTCAGGTAGTACTATGTCTGATTTTCTGAGGAATCACCAAACTGATTTCCAGAGTGGTTTTACCAGCTTGCAATCCCACCAACAATGGAGAAGTGTTCCTTTTGCCCCACATCCTCTCCAGCATCTGCTGTTCCCTGAGTTTTTCATCTTATCCATTTTGACTGGTGTGAGGTGGAATCTCAGTGCTGTTTTGATTTGCATTTCCCTGATAACTAATGATGCTGAACATTTCTTTAGGTGCTTTAGAGCATTTCAGTTTCCTCGGTTGAGAATTCCCTGTTTAGCTCTGTACCCCACTTTTTAATAGGGTTATTTGACTCTCTGGAGATTAACTTCTTGAGTTCTTTGTATACACTGAATATTAGCCCTTGTACTTCCTAGTTTTGTGTGTCAACTTGACACAGGCTGAAGTTATCACAGAGAAAGGAGCTTTAGTTGGGGAAGTGCGGCCATGAGATCCAGCTGTGGGGCATTTTCTCAATTAGTGATCAAGTGGGGAGGGCCCCTTGTGGGTGGTACTACCTTTGGGCTGGTGCTCTTGGGTTCTATAAGAGAGCAGGCTGAGCAAGCCAGGGGAAGCAAGCCAGTAAGAAATATCCCTCCATGGCCTCTGCATCAGCTCCTGCTTCTTGACCTGCTTGATTTCCAGTTCTGACTTCCTTTAGTGATGAACTGCAACGTGGAAGTGTAAGCTGAATAAACCCTTTCCTCCCCAACTCGCTTCTTGGTCATGATATTTGTGCAGGAATAGAAACCCTGACTAAGACAGCCCTCTAACGGATGTAGGTTAGTAAAGATCTTTTCCCAATTTGTTGGTTGTCATTTTGTCCTATTGACTGTGTCCTTTGTCTTACAGAAACTTTGCAGTTTTATGAGGTCCCATTTGTCAATTCTTGATCTTAGGGCATAAGCCATTGTTGTTCTGTTCAGGAACTTTCCCCCTGTGCCCATGTGTTCAAGATTCATCCCCATGCTCTCTTCTATAAGCTTCAGTGTGTCTCGTTTTATGTGTAGATCCTTGATCACTTGGACTTGAGTCTTGTACAAGGAAATAAGAATGGGTTGATTTGATTTTTTTTCTGCATGCAGACCTCCAGTTGATCCAGCACCATTTGTTAAAAATGCTGTCTTTTTTTCCCCACTGGATGTTTTTAGCTCCTTTGTCAAATATCATGTGTCTGGACATGTGTGGTTTCTTTTTTGGGTCTTCAGTTCTATCCATTGATCTTCCTGCCTGTCTACATACCAATATCAAACAGTTTTTTTTTTATCATTATTGCTCTGTAGTAGAGCTTAAGGTGTGTGGGTTCATTTCTAGGTCCTCAACTATTCCATTGATCTTCCTGTATGTCTTTGTACTAATACCATACAGTTTTTATAACTATTGCTCTGTAGTAGAGCTTGAGGTCAGGGATGGTGATTTCCCCAGAAGATCTTTTGTTGTGGAGAATAGTTTTTTTCTATCCTGGGTGTTTTGTTATTCCAGATACATTTTAGAATTGCTCTTTCTATATCTATGAAGAATTGATTTGTTATTTTGATGGGGATTGCATTGAATCTGTAGATTGCTTTCAGCAAGATGGCCATTTTTACTATATTGATTCTGCCAATCCATGAACATGGGAGATCTTTCCATCTTCTGAGACCTTCTTCTATTTTTTCTTCAGAGACTTGAAGCTCTTGTCACACTGATGTTTCACTTGTTTCAGTAGAGTCACACCTAGGTATGAAATATTATTTGGGACTATTGTGAAGGGTGTCATTTCCCTAATTTCTTTCTCATCTTGTTAATCCTTTGAGTAGAGGAAGGCCACTGATTTGCTTGAGTTAATTTTATATCCAGCCACTTTGCTGAAGTTGTTTATCAGCTTTAGGGGTTCTCTGGTGAAAGTCTTCGGGTCACTTAAATATACTATCATATTATCTGCAAATGGTGACATTTTGACTTCTTCCTTTTCAATTTGTATACCTTTGACTTCCTTTTGTTGCCTGATTGCTCTGGCTAGGACTTCAAGTACTATATTGAATAAATAGGGAGAGAGTGGGTAGCTTTATTTGGTCCCTGATTTTAGTGGGATTGCTTCAAGTTTTGTAAGACCCGAAAAAACCGAGGGTGCCCCAGCGCCCCAAGCCTCGGAAAGTGACACCCATATCACTCGTGAGAAATGGTCTTGATGCAATAAGCAAGAGGATTTTTATTCCAGAACTCTGGGTTCCACAGCTGTACACTATGCAGGGGTAGAGGACTGTGGATCCTGAGTGCCTAATTGCGACAGATTTTTTTAAAAATATTTTTATTTTCTATATTCTTTGTTTACATTCCAAATGATTTCCCCTTTCCCGGATCCCTCCTCCCCATATGTCCCATAAACCTTCTTCTCTCCATCCCTTCTCCAATCACCTCCCTCCTTTTTCTCTGTTCTTATATTCCCTTCCCATGCTAGATCAATCCTTTCCAGGATCAGGACCCTCTCCATACTTCTTCATGGGAGTCATTTGTTATGCAATTTGTGCCTTGGATATTCAGGGCTTCTGGGCTAATTAATATCCACTTATCAGAGATTGCATTCCATGTGTATTCTTTTGTGACTGGGTTACCTCACTTAGGATGATATTTTCCAGATCAAACCATTTGCCTAAAAATTTTGTGAATTCATTGTTTCTAATTGCTGATTAGTACTCCATTGTGTAAATATACCACATTTTCTGTATCCATTCCTCCTTCGAGGGGCATCTGGGTTCTTTCCAGCTTCTGGCTATTATAAATAAGGCTGCTATGAACATAATGGAGCATGTGTCTTTATTGCATGCTGGGGAATCCTTTGGGTATATGCCCAGGAGAGGTATAGCAGGGTCCTCTGGAAGTCTCATGTCCAGTTTTCTGAGGAACCTCCAGACTGATTTCCACAGTGGTTGTACCATCTTACAGCCCCACCAGCAGTGGAGGAGTGTTCCTCTTTCTCCGTATCCTTGCCAACACCTGCTGTCTCCTGAGTTTTTGACCTTAGCCATTCTGACTGGTGTAAGATGAAATCTCAGGGTTGTTTTGATCTGCATTTCCCTAATCACTAATGATGTTGAGCACTTCTTAAGGTGCCTCTCGGCCATCCAAATTTCTTCAGGTGAAAATTCTTTGTTAAGATCTGTACCCCATTTTTTTAATAGGGTTATTTGGTTCCCTGGGGTCTAACTTCTTGAGTTCTTTGTATATATTGGATATTAACCCTCTATCAGATGTGGGGTTGGTGAATATCCTTTCCCAATTTAATGGTTGCCGTTTTGTCCTTTTACCAGTGTCCTTTACCTTACAGAAACTTTGTAATTTTATGAGGTCCCATTTGTCAATTCTTGATCTTAAAGCATAAGCTATTGGTGATCTGTTCAGGAACTTTCCCCCTGTGCCCATGTCCTCAAGGGTCTTCCCCAGTTTCTTTTCTATTAGTTTCAGTGTGTCTGGTTTTACATGGAGGTCCTCGATCCACTTGGAGTTGAGCTTAGTACAAGGAGATAAGAATGGATCAATTCACATTCTCCTGCATGCTGACCTCCAGTTGAACCAGCACCATTTTTTGAAAAGGCTGTCTTTTTTCCACTGGATGTTTTCAGCTCCTTTGTCAAAGATCAAGTGGCCATAGGTGTGTGGATTTATTTCTGGATCTTCAATTCTATTCCATTGGTCCACTTGCCTGTCCCTGTGCCAATACCATGCGTTTTTAACACTATTGCTCTGTAGTATTGCTTGAGGTCTGGGATACTAATACCCCCAGAATTTCTTTTGTTGTTGAGAATAGTTTTAGCTATCCTGGGTTTCTTGTTATTCCAAATGAATTTGAGAATTGCTCTTTCTAGCTCTATGAAGAACTGAGTTGGGATTTTTATGGAGATTGCATTGAATCTGTATATTGCTTTTGGAAAGATGGCCATTTTAACTATATTAATCCTGCCAATCCACGGCCATGGAAGATTCTTCCATTTTCTGAGGTCTTCTTCAATTTCCTTCTTCAGTGACCTGAAGTTCTTGTCATATAGATCTTTCACTTCTTTGGTTAGAGTCACACCCAGATACTTCATATTGTTTGTGGCTATTGTGAAGGGTGTCATTTCCCTAACTTCTTTCTCAGCTTGCTTATCCTTTGAGTATAGGAAGGCAACTGATTTGCTTGAGTTGATTTATTTTATAACCTGCCACTTTGCTGAAGTTGTTTATCAGCTGTAGGAGTTCTCTGGTGGAGTTTTTTGGGTCACTTAAGTATACTATCATGTCATCTGCAAATAGTGATAATTTTACTTCTTCCTTTCCAATTTGTATCCCTTTGACCTCCTTATGTTGTGTAATTGCTCTAGCTAGAACTTCAAGTACTATATTGAAAAGATATGGAGAGAGAGGGCAGCCCTGTCTAGTCCCTGATTTTAGTTGGATTGCTTCAAGTTTCTCTCCATTTAGTTTGATATTGGCTACCAGTTTGCTGCATATTGCTTTAACTATGTTTAGGTATGGGCCTTGAATTTCTGTTCTTTCCAAGACTTTTAGTATGAAAGGATGCTGAATTTTGTCAAATGCTTTTTCAGCATCTATTGAAATGATCATATGGTTTTTTCTTTGAGTTTGTTTATATAGTGGATTGCATTGATGGATTTCCTTATATTGAACCATCCCTGCATCCCTGGGATGAAGCCCACTTGATCGTGGTGGATGATCGTTTTGATGTGTTCTTGGATTAGATTGGCAAGAATTTTATTGAGTATTTTTCCATCGATATTCATAAAGGAAATTGGCCAGAGAATTCACCTCACACCAGTCAGAATGTCTAAGGTTAAAAACTCAGGAGACAGCAGGTGTTGGCAAGGATGTGGAGAAAGAGGAACACTCCTTCACTGCTGGTGGGATTATAAGATGGTACAACCACTATGGACATCAGTCTGGCAGTTCCTAAGAAAACTGGACATGACACTTCCGGAGGACCCTGCTATACCTCTCCTGGGCATATACCCAGAGGCTTCCCCAGCATGCAATAAGGACACATGTTCCACTATGTTCATAGCAGCCTTATTTATAATAGCCAGAATCTGGAAAGAACCCAGATATCCCTCAATGGAGGAATGGATACAGAAAATGTGGTATATATACACAATGGAGTACTATTCAGCAATTAAAAACAATGAATTCATGAATTTTTTAGGCAAATGGATGGAACTGGAAAATATCATCCTAAGCGAGGTAATGCAATCACAAAAGAATACACGTGGAATGCAATCATTGATAAATGGATATTAATTAGCCCTGAAGCTCTGAATACTGAAGATACAATTAGCATATCAAATGATACCCATGAAGAAGGAAGAAGATGGCCCTAATCCTGGAAAGGCTGATCCAGCATTGTAGGGGAGTACCAGGACAGAGAAAGGGGAGGGGGAAAGATAGGAGAATGGATGGAGAGAAGAGGACTTATGGGATATATGGGGAGGGGGGAACTGGGAAAGGGGAAAGCATTTGGATTGTAAATAAAGAATATAGAAAAAAAACCACCTGCAACCTAACAGTAGAGGATTTGGAAATGTGGCCTTTGTTCTATCTCAGGAGGAACTTCTGGCCTCTGACTTTCAGACTGCTATACTGAAGTCTCAGGAAGAAAATGGGACACTTAGAGAAATGGTTATAGTTTATTGCTCAGTTGTAAAAAGTTTCCTATGAAAGCTATTTAAGAGGGAAAAGTAGAAAGACCCTAAGTGGAGAAAGGGAAAAATTCTTCTAAGAGGGGAAAGGCAAAAAATCTACTCTAACTGGGGAAGGGAAAAAATTTCTACTCTAATTTTTCCTCATCTTTTTGTCCTCAGTACTTACACATCTTTCAGAATACATGATCACATGTTACAAAGTTCATCACAAGTTCACACAAAAATCAAGCCATAAATTGAAGTAGAAGTTTACAACAGAGAATGTTTGCAGGCATATCCATTTGGAGTAATTATCTAGTTAAACATTTATCACTTGTCCCAGCTCTACAAGTTCATTGAAAGTTTAAAACCATTACTAAGTTATTAGTGAAGTTTTTTATAGATAAACCCAATCAATATTTTATCTTCTGTCCTAGCACCTATAATAAATCCTAGTTCCCTTTTTTATGACCTTTGATTGTTTTACAGCCTCTTGGAATGTGCTCTGAGTAGGACAAAGTCTGGTTGCCATCTAAGAGCAAGTAACTGGTGACACTTGGGAGACTGGCAGAGTTTGACTATCAGAAAAAGTCCTAATAGCAGTCCCATTATAAAAGCTTAATAATCACAGATATAATTTTAGGAATTCTTATAGGATCATCAATAATACTTAAGTCATCTATTTGTCTACATAGTATCACTATAAGACAGTACATCTTCATGGATCTGCAGAGATCTGCTCCAAAGGAGTCTGCTATTGCTTATTAATAATATATACATTTAATAATAACAGGAAAAGCATATTAATAGCAGGAATCTTTCCTAAAATGAGTCTCTCACAGCCTTGCTTAATGACGGCTCACCTGTTGCAGATTATACAATAATCTGAAGGAGGCCATTTCAGGATGATCACCTGCTAGTATATTAGCTTGTCCCATTATAACTCCTGACTCCAGATGTTTTTTCTTTCTCCAACAAATAAAGTTTGGAGCTTCTTATTCATCCAGAATGATTGAGTATTTCTGTGTTGGCCCTTGATAGTTGAAAAACGCTTTTGTTCCATCTACCAAATGTATATGTGTATATGTAAGTATAGGTGTGTGCTTGTGTGTAAGCATGCGTGCATACTTGTGGAGTTGATAAGACACATGGCTGTGCTCAAACAGACTGTATGTGTGTGTATGAATGTGTGTCGGTGAGTGTCTATGTGTGTATTTGAATTCTCCCTTTCTTCACTTTTTTTCTCTCTCTGGTTTACAAAGGTGAATGAGCTCTTACCTGGCCTCTTACCTGGCCATTGAGTGGCTCCCAAACCAGAGAGAGAAGAGCTCTAGCAATTAAATCTTTGTACTTCAGAATTTCCTGCTGCTACCAGCAATATTTTATTGCCAGAAACTAAGGGCTATTGGTCTTTTAATAGAAAAGAGATAAGAAAGGTAAATATTAACAAAACAAGCAATTTTAGCCCCTGTAAAGCTAAGTTTCATCCCTGAAATCTGCTGACACTATCCCAATTGCTGCCTTTTTCAGAGAACTAGTGCTGGGCATAATACTTGCATTTTTGTTCATTTATTTTCTCTAGTACTGTTTGTGAGACATGCTTTGAGAATGTTTTGCTTTGAGAATATTTAGTTTTTATTCTTATAGTCAGCAAAATCTTAATTGGCAGAAGTCATATATTGGGAAATTTTGTTCACAAATCAAGGCTCTAGATATGGCTCAATGAGAATTTATTGATTATTGCTCTTAATTCATTTTGTGCTGAAGGTTTTACTATGATGTGATTTGATGGCATGAGAATCAATGTTATTCCAACTGGTCACACAATATTCTTTATATCATGACATAAGAAAAGGAGAATGAAGGATGTATTGGTCTGGAGGTGTAAACCAGTAGTAAAGGACCTGACTAAAATGTGTTAGGACTAATCTTAAACAGAATTATCAATTCAGTAGACTCAAAAGGCTGTGAAATGCTTAAAGAAATGTTCAAATCCTTAGCCATTAGGCCAATGAAAATCAAAACTATTTGAGGTTCTATCTTTCTTCTATTAGCAAGGCAAAGGTTATCAATAAATAAGTGACAGCACATTTTGGAATGGATGAGGAATAAGAAAAACACTACTGATGTTAGTTCACATGTGTGTAGCCACTATGTATATCATTAGGGCGGTTCCTCAGAAAGTTGAGAATTTACCACAACATCCATCTATACTATTCTTGTACATGTACCCAAAATATGTCCCACCAAAAGGACACTTGTTCAACTATGTTTATTGATACTTTATTCATAATAGTCAAAAATTAGAAACTATCTACAATCTAGATATCCCTCAACAAAAGAATGGATAAGGAAATTGTGGTACTTTGTTTTTGTTTTTTTTGGATTTGGTTTTTTTGAGACACGGTTTCTCTGTATAGCCCTGGCTGTCCTGGAACTCACTCTGTAGACCAGGCTGGCCTCGAACTCAGAAGTCTGCCTGCCTCTGCCTCCCAGAGTGCTGGGATTACAGGTGTGCACCACCACTGCCCGGCTGTGGTACATGTACACAATGAAGTATTACTCCTCTGTTCAAAAAGTTGGGATCACAAAATTTGAAGGCAAATGGAAGAGACTACAAAATTGTCATGCTGAATGAAGTAAGTCAGACCAGGAAAGATAAATGCGGTATTTACTCACTTATATGTGAGTATGATTTCTTAAACATATGCTAACCAAACTATAGGTTTTTAAACCCAAAGTTATGTATAGATGAAGTAGATACATGGATCTCACTAGAGGGAGGGTAGAATAGATTTTTCTGGGTGGAATGTGGAAGTTGGATACAAAAATATAAGAGTATCATATGGGGAAGAAGAATGGAAAGGGGACAGGGAAGGGGAAGGAAGAGGGAATTGAGGAAGAAAATTATAGGAAAGGCAGGTATAATTGAAGGACTTTTGAGTGAGGGGGATCATTTTGTGTTTCCTTCTGAACTTGCATATCTTTTTTTAAACATAAAATTGGGATTGAAACATTGAATAAAAAGAGAATGTATGTGCATTGTGAAGATTAAATCCTTTTGCTGATTTCTACTACAACCTGGTTCTCAGCCTTGAGAATAGTTACACGGACAGATGTAGATCTAAGCAATATGTGTGCTGTAAATTTTCTCCAGTGACAGAAGCAGCTGTTATAATGTTGTATGGAGATAAGTAAGCAAATGTACAAAGCCAGAATTTTCAGTCTTTACCTGCCATCTTTTGAGATTATCCTCTGGAGAAATTAGGAACTATATTGATTTACTTATTGTTATTCTGGCAATGGAGCCCAAGATCCTCAAGCAGCAAATGACTATCTTATCACTTAGAAACTTCACCATTCACGTTAAACTTATTTTTAATGATGTTATGTAAATGTAGGTTTCATATAGGGAACATTTCTGAAGAAATAAATCCCGACCAATGCCCAAATATGTGGTTCACATTTGTAATCCCAGATTTTTGTAGGCTAATGTGGAAGAAGACAGATCGAGTGCATGTTCTCATAAACCTGGGGTATAAAGCAAGAATCTGTCTTGAAAAAAATTAATCCAATTGGCAAATATATTCTCAGAAAGTTATTTTATGGTTTTCTCCTTTGATTTATTTTTTTAAAAATATTATTTATTTTATTTATATGATTACCTCTCTATAAATTGGTTAAGTTTTGAAAGCTATGTTTTGTGCTCCTTATATTTTCAGGTAATATTTAAGTCATTCTTGGATTTCTGACAGGGTTGAAGATTGGGTGTAGTCTCAAAGCCAACCCAAGCTGTTTAACATTGAAAGAGATGACATAGATTTAAGGGGATGGTTTTCAGATGGCATACAATCTGAAACCAGGACATAACTCTGGTGTAGAATTAAGCCTTTTATAAGTTAGATGGCCAGCTGAGTGCTTTATCTAGTTGACAAACTGTCTAGATGTCATTTGTATCTCATCCTGTGTAATTTACTTGTCATAATTTATTTTTAATTGTATCTGGGAGAAGAGATTTTTTTTTTATTGGACAGAAAAGGTGAGATGTAGAGGAATTTCCCCTAATTGTTGGCTAATAAAGATGACAAATAGCTAATTGCTGGGTAAAAATGAGGTGGGTTTTCTGGGAAAGACAAGAAGAGGAAGGGAGGACAAGGAGTTTGGGGAGATGGAGAACAGAGGAAGAGAGGGAGATTTGTGAGAAGGAAAATGGAGCAGAAGCACATGGCCTGGAGAAACTGTAAGTAGCAGGAATTTCAAAGTTGGTGAAGAAAGTGGTGCAGAGGCAAATCTGCCCAATATAGGTGTACAGTCTGCAAATATATAATTGAGTTGCACTTTCCTTGCATGGGATTATTGGGGTTGGAGATTTATCACAATAAATGGTATTTTTTTTTTACCTTTGTACCTGTCTTCAGACCTATCAGAAGAGGGCATTACAGATGGTTTTGAGTCACTATATGGTTGCTGGG